>NW_015112784.1:309308-310624 GCF_001443285.1 Poecilia latipinna | reverse complement strand
ACACCCCCCGGTTCAACACCACCCAGTTCTACATCACCCGGTTCAACACCACCCAGTTCTACATCACCCGGTTCAACACCACCCAGTTCTACATCACCCGGTCCAACACCACCCAGTTCTACACCACCCGGTTCTACACCAACTGGGTTCTACACCACCCTGTTCTACACCACCCGGTTCTACATCACCCGGTTCTACACCACCTGGTTCTACACCACCCGGTTCTACACCACCTAGATCTACACCACCCAGTTCTACATCACCTGGTTCTACACCACCCAGTTCTACAGGCCTTCACTGAGAGAATAGACCTTAAACTACTGCTGGTAGTTTAGAAATCACTGAACGGCTGCTGTTGTTGGATCAACCTTCCAGATCTCTCAGGTCTCCTGGTTCTGCTTTGCATCCAGAACCAGAACCAAACATGGAGAAGCTGCATTCAGCTTCTATGAACAACAAATCTGGAACAAACTTCCAGAAAACTGAAAAACAGTAGAAACACAGTTTCTTTAAAGAAAGACTAAAACCCATCTGTTTAGAGATGTTTTAGAGACATAATAAATGAAACTTTGACCAAGACATTCGATGCAAACTGGTGATTTTTATGATGGCACTCTGTTTCGTTTCTTTACTGGTTTTCAATTGATGACTGTATGGTGTTTTTATAACTTTTTATTTTTGTGTTTTTATGATGTAAAGCACTTTGAACTGCCCTGTTGCTGGAATGTGTTGTACTAATAAACTTGACTGATTGATGAAAACAGGATTTGAGTGAAAACCTAAATCCATACATGTCACAGTCAGTACAGGACATTTTTAATTTTCCTCCAACAGTTTTTTAATCTCTACTTGTAAATGCTGAACTTGGAGAATGCAGGAATTAATTTGCTCCTTTCTGTGTCCAACTTGACTTTAGATGTGTTGCTTTGCAGAAACACCCACCACTGCTGCAACAAATTTTAGCTTTGTAACATTTTTAATCTAAAAGATTCATTTTATTCCCAATTTAATTTTGCTTGTTAAAGTAAAAATATTCCCAGATTTATTTTACGCCATTAAAAGCTTATAAATGAAGTCAAACTGCAGCAGTTGACAGTTACTAAACCACAGAGTGACGCAACTTTACTGCTGAGCCAGTTTAAGACCAACGGCCTGTTTTCGTCACACATGCTGCGTCATTCAGCCCGAACCGGCAACGTTCAGCCCGAACCGGCAACGTTCGGCCACGATCAGCCCGAACCGGCAACGTTCGGCAACGTTCAGCCCGAACCGGCAACGTTCGGCAACGTTCAGCCCGAACCGGCAACGTTCGGCAA
>NW_015112784.1:299646-305645 GCF_001443285.1 Poecilia latipinna | reverse complement strand
TAAGCCCCGCCCGGCAACGTTCGGCAACGTTCAGCCCGAACCGGCAACGTTCAGCCCGAACCGGCAACGTTCAGCCCGAACCGGCAACGTTCAGCCAGAACCGGCAACGTTCAGCCAGAACCGGCAACGTTCAGCCCGAACCGGCAACGCTCCTGTGATGCAGCAGGAACTAAACTACAGGATCGTTTTTCGTGCTGCTGCAGATGGCAGACGTGTTGCTGGGTGTGTCCGGCAGCAGGTGGAGGTTTCTCAGGTCAGCGCAGGATTAAAAACAACAAGCCTGTAGAGGCAGAAACAGAACCGGGCTCACAGCTGGAGTCCCGGAAGAGGAAAGGAAGGACAAGACGGACAGATTATAGCTGACAGGACATAAAAGAGGAGAGGATGAACGACTGAGGAGGAAATGAGTGATGATAACGGTTGACTTCCTCCCTTCTTACTCAGCAATGTGTGAAGGAAACAAGAGGAAAACGTCACATTTAAAAGCAGAATAAGAATGAAAATGAGTGAAATCACAGAGAAACAAACTGATGAGTCCTAATTTTTTGACTAAGGCTGCAATTATCTTAGCAATTGATTATTCTAATGTTTAATCACTAAATAAATACTTAACTGAGCAATTTATGCTTGACTTAATATTAATACAGTGAAGGGCTGTGCTGAACAAAAATAACCAGCAAGTAACTTTTCAGCAAGATATCGAAGCTTATTTTAACTCAATAATTCTTAAATATTATTTTTCATTACACACCAGACAAGGGAAAAATCCCTTGGTATAAATGTACGTGTAATAATGCAGAACATTTTCTGCACTTCACAGTTCCAGCAAAAACCATTGAATCCAATAAGAACCCAGCTGAGAGTGGATCATCATGAATCAAAAACAAAATCAGATCCAATCTGATTGGATCTGCAGAGACGTCTCAAAGGAGGAAACAGGACGAGTCACAGGTTAATCAGCACTGGACCCGACTCCGGTCCACCTGAAAGGGAATAAAACACCCTTCATCCGTTTAATGAGGCTTTGTGAGGCAGCGACACTATGAACACACACACACACACACACACACACACACACGTCACTGAATAGCTGCTATAATACTTGAGGAAGACAATCATCACCAGGAATGAAACCAAAGTGCTGACAGGACAAAAGAGGACAACCAGGCCTCTATTAGTGTGTGTGTGTGTGTGTGTGTGTGTGTGTGTGTGTGTGATCCTGCATGCTGCATAGTTTGTTTCTGAACTGACATTAGGTTCTGATAAACCCATTTCTGCTCCTGATTCTGTCGTTTGTTTGTGTTTCTGCAGCAGTAAAGTTTTATTCAAGCCTCTGAAGGAGTGAAGACGTTGCGCTGACAGCTGAGCCGAGGTTCCTCTTCAGGACAGGAGAACATGAGAGAGAGCAACAGGCTGTGAACAACTGGGATGTTTTCACGTCAAACTGGACCAGGACCTCAGAGGACCGGTTCTGACATGTTGAATCCTTTCCATGCAGGATTAAACGGTTCTGAAGGATAAAATGGGTCCAACCTCCCAGAAAGGCGACCCAGTCCAGCCTGCTGTATGAACATCTGGGTCATTGCTCACCTGCCAGGATAATAAATTTTACTGGACGATATATAGTCCCAGTAATCGATGTGATAAACCATAATATTGTCATTTTGAAACCTTTTTTGAGTCACATAGTGATAAAGGGACAATAATGCAGGTTCCTTTGTCAAAGACCATTAAATTATAAAAAACAGGAACTGGAAGATATCTTCAAATATCCAAAATAAAACAAAACAACTCAAAACAAGTAATAAGAATATAAACCGCACTCAACCAAACCATGAATAAAATGGATCATGAAGTCAGAATTACAGCTCATCAGAGCAGAAATCAATGAGCTCATTTAGTTCATCATCAGAATCGATTGATTGATTAATTGCTCATTTGCTTACAGCCTTACATCAGAAGAAACTAAAACATAACTGATCAAAATGCTTCACAATAACACAAGTAAAACTATATATATATATATATATATATATATATATATATATATATATATATATATGTGTGTGTGTTTGTGTATTTTAAAAAATTGGATTTAATGGTAAAGCAGTGAAGAAACTCAGAAACTTTGATGAATCGACTAAACAGCAAAACAAAAAAAATGGCAAACCGTTAAAAAAATGATATAAAAAAACTGTTTTAATTCAGAAACCAGACAGAAAAAAAGCTGTTAGAAATAAAACCAAAGCTGGACTTCCAGCTGCTTTCTGCTCAGATCAGGTTCTGAAAGTCCAAATCAAGAACTTCTGAACCACCAGGTGGATCTATAAACAAAACCCTAAATATTACAACAAGTTTTTGATTTCACTTCTTCATCCCATAAACCTGATGGGTCATAAAACCTGTTGATGTTGGTTTCTTCACTCTGTGGCACATAATGACCTCACAAAGCAGCACAAAGCTCGTCCAGCTACACTTCAGAGAAGTTTTTAGACTTTAAAAACATCAAATTCAAGCATTTTCAAGCATTTCTAAGCAACAAGAAGAATCCTCTTCCAATGACAAACAGATCGTAGTTTCTATCTGAGAGCAGCAGGAAGCTGCAACCTCCAGAGGTTGATGATCATTTTTCTAATTATCGTTTACAGTTTGGGTAACATGTTCAGAACCCAAAACAAACCCAGATCAGCCACGTTATCACTCAACGGTCCTTCAGATATAAAGATAACATGGAGAAAAAATCCTTCAAGGCAACTTTGTGACTTTTACTCAGAAAACAGCGAAGGTTTGGTTTATTTATTATTTATTTATTTATTTATTTATTCATTCAAAGATTGTAAGTTTTAATAGCAGCATTTTCATTTACACACTAGCTTCAGTCCGGTTCTGTCTCTTAGTTCATGTTTTCACACTAAACCAGACAGAATCGCATCTGAATTTGTTATTCTGATTCTGTATCTGTTTCTATGGAAGCCCATCCCTGCCTTGAAATAAAAATTTTAAAATTGTGACTATATTCTCACATTATTACTACTTCATTTTCATATACTGACTTTATTCTCGTACAACTTTTATCTCCAAATACTATTTTTTTTCTTTTCTTAGTTTGTCCTTTATACTCTGTTTTACTAAGAGAAACTAAGAGAAAACTATAAATTATAATTAACCATGAAAACCAGAGCAGTTTGTCTATGGTTTGGACCAGAATGAATATAATTCAGTTAAGCTTTAAGGTTTTATTTCCTTTTCTTACTGTTAAACGTCCCATAAAAATGTTAAACTTATCTTTATTCTTTGATGTTTTTGTCTTTAATGATTGTTGAAAATAAAAAAACAGATTTAAGAACAGCAGAAAACAGCTGAAATGCAGCATTACAACCGTTTCTTTTTTCCTTGCCTCCCCTGAAAGCACCACCCTGCTCACCTGTGTGACCGTCACCTGACCAGCGCGTTTATTTGCAGGACATATTGACCCTAATCGGCTCCTGTACATGTGGCAGTGAAGGCCACCGTTTGGAGATAAAACCCAGTTTCTCTTCTAAATCAAGACTGAACCCGAACTCCCCGTCCGAACTGAACTCCATTCATCCATGCTCGGATTTAAGCGGAGTTTTCCTCTGCTGTCAGCCGGAGCCATCACGCCCTGCCCGGCTGTCTGCCTCCCCTCGGCCTCCCCCCTCCATCACCCCGCCGCCTCCCTCCTGCCTCACCTCCGGGGTGGCGGCGCTCGGCTCCGGGAACAGGTCCTCTCCGTCCTCCACCTCATGGAAGTCGGTTCGGTCCGGTGGAGGGTCCCGGGCTGTGTCCGCCATGTTTCTGCTGCTAACGGAGATCCAAACACCGAGGTGCTGACAGGAAGAGAGGAGGAGCAGGAGTCAGGAGGTTCTCCTGCTGCGTCATGTGACTGTCCTGCTGGGAACCAGAGAGGAGCGGGAAAACGAAGATGACTGACTCTGATTGAAGTTTTATTTTACTTTATTCTTAGCAAATGTACAATAGTACACAAGTACATCCAAGTACATATAATAAAAGGTTTGTTGCAACATCTAAGTAAAGACAAATGAGAAGCAAATTAAGAGTTACTGTTTTTCCAATTTTCTGATTATTTAAATCCAATGTTTTAACAGAAGAAGCATATGTTTTAAATGTGTTTCTTTTTAAATTATTACATCATATAGTTCATTCAAAGAAAAGGTTAACTGTTAAAGAGCACTATTTACAATTATGATAATATAATGTTCTTTCCAACTTTTTCTGTAAGGAGACTTTGCAATGTGACCAAATTATTACAGAATGAGAACATTTAATGTTCCCCAAATAAATGTTCAGAACTTTCTCCCTCACACTGATAAGAAGAGTGAAATCAGAATCAGCTTTATTCACCGCGTTGGTGAACAAAATCAAGGAATTTGATGTCCGTTCTACTTTGCGCTCAGTGTAAAGATATTTAAAATATAAACATTTACAAAGGATAAAAAAATCTTTTTGTTCATCTTGTAAATGTATATACACTGTGTTTTGTTGAAAGAGTTTGTATCCAGGATGTGTGGGTTCCAAGTCCATGTTAAAGTTTAACCTCATCATTAATTTAACCCAAATGTTTCTACAGAGTTTGTGGTTGGATGGTCACATCATGAAGAAATGAATGGAGGAATTGACAGAAATGTCTGTCTAGTCAGGAAAAATGTACTTAGGAGGTCAGTGCCCTCCCTGGTTCTCAATGTAGAATGAATCTGATTAGCTGCAAAAAGGAAAGTTTTCTGGAAGTTAACAGTTTCTGGCTTTAAACACTGTTTTATATTTAACCTCATCCCATAATTTTAGTTTTTTTCATTTGGAATTTAATGATTCCTTTAGCTAGTACGGATAACAAACCGATCATATTCAAGATGTCTTAAAAATTTGCTCGTTATCAAATTTATTATGTGAACTTTTTTATTACTTGTGAATTCATTAGATGTTATAGACGATCTTTGTTCCGTAACGTCCCAACGGTAAAGGTATTTCCGCCGGACCTTTTTTAGGGAAGCACAAACATCCGTGTGTCCAACTGGCGGAAACTGTAAACTGCGTGTTGAAATAGTTAAACAAATCGGTTTTTGTTCTTCAAAAGCGTTTTTTTAAAACGAAGATAAATCCCTCTGAGACATCCACCTAGCGGATGGACCGGTAGCTTGGCGTGTTGTCGTCAACCGGAAGTCTTCACATTTGTTTTTGTAGTTCAGGTAGGAGCATGTATGCTAGCTGGGAAACAGCTGCTCCTGATGAAGAGGACGAGGAGCTGGGAAACCGGATCCAGGAGGAGGACCTGGATCTAGACTTGGACCTAGAGTTGGCTAAAATGACGGTTGAAGGTAAAATCTCGGTGTTCATGTCAGAATAATGTATTTGTAGTCCGGTTCTGGTTCTGTTTTATATCAAGAGTAGAAGAAGAAACTTCCAGGAAAACAAAACTTTAAGGGTGTTGTTGAAATAGTCTCATTATGTCGTCAAACTGAACGTAAACAACACTTTTGCTATGTAGAATTAAACAGAGTTCGTTAAAACAACTTTGTCACGTTTTTTTCCTGATTCTATTCAAATAATTTTATTTGTGTTAGAAAAAGAAGCAGAATCTCTACTTCGTTTTTATTGATACAATAAAGTTTCACTAATTGGAATCTTTTTCCAAAGTTGTACATAAACATCCCCATAAAATGGAAATGTCATAAAACTTGTATTTCATATATATTTTGAACATTTATTTCTAGTAATATTTATGATTATATTACTAGAAATCACAGCTAAGAAAACCTCAAATTCAGTTGATCAGACCAATATATACAACATTCTTAATACAGATGCATGAACGTTATTGCCTACAAATTTATGACTGTAGACTTGCAGGGTAATTGCTAGAGGTGCCGATCGATCGGCTATCGATCATAATCGGCCGATCTCCGTGAAAAAGTGTATGATCGGTGATGATCGATGATCACGGTCTCTTGTTGCCGATCACA
>NW_015112784.1:293661-295400 GCF_001443285.1 Poecilia latipinna | reverse complement strand
TGCTTATGATTAAAAAAATAATAATTATGTGATCGGTATCGGTGATCGGCAGGAAAAAACCTGATCGGCACATCTAGTAATTGCAAAAGAAATTGTGCTTTATCGAAGGATATGTAGTGGAAGGAAGAAAAAAGGCTGAACAGTAAAGTCAGATTAAAGCAAAATGTTTTGCTTTATCTGTAAATTAAACTCCTCCTGGTTTGACCGTCTGTCGTCTCCTAATGAACCGTCCGTCTCCTCCCAGACTTGATCTATAAGGTCCAGGCTGTGCAGACGGACAGCACCACGATGGACACCGGCGTCAACACGGAGCCAGACTGGGAGAGCCAGGTGGCTGCCGTGTTCCAGTTCGGCTCCCAGCTGAAGGAGCGCTACGAGAGTCTGCAGAGGGAGCAGGAGGAGGAGAAGGAGGTGCAGGAGAGGCACAAAGTTCAACTGAAGAAGAGGAGGGAGGAAGGCATCCGGCAGCACCAGGTGACCCAGACTGGCTTCTTCCCGCTGCTGCTGCTGTTCTGCCGGGTTCTGACCATCTGTTGTTTCAGGCTCTGCTGGAGAAGCTGGAGTCGCTGCGGGTGAAGCTGCAGCTCAACAACTCCAAGGCCACCAGGAAAAACTTTGAGAGCAAGAAACGGGAGCTGCTGACGGAGAGGAACAGAGCGGAGGAGGAAAGGAACAGGTGAGGAGCCGTGTGAGGTCCCGTCTGCTTCCTCAAAGTTTCCTTCTGCAGGTGAAACTGTTTATAGACGGGATCCGGTCTGCGGCTGCAGGAAAGTCTGCGGCTGCAGGAAAGTCTGCGGCGCTTCTGATGATCAAGTCCAGCTCAAGTCTTTCCTAAAGAAGCACCGATCCACGTTTTTCACTACCGATATCTGAGGTTTATTATCGGTCTGTTTGGTCAGACATGAAAAAACAACTTCAGTCGGTTCAGTCAGGAGAATAATAGACGATATAAAATATATAATAAAGGAACTGAAACTGACAGAAACAAAAGGTTAAATGCAGTTAACCTTTCAAAGGCTCAGAAAGTGCAATTAGGCATATAAATATAATGTCAAATAAACAGTAAAGCATAGAATTAGACGGAATAGATTGGGAACATTTTTACTAATATCCAATCTAGAATGTTTTTCATGTTCTGCATCGATACACGATATCAGATCGGTGCATCTTTGGTTTTTCCACAGATTTTCAAGTACATTTATGCCTGGACTTTGACTAGGCCATTCTAACACTATGCTTTGATGTGAAGCAGCAGTTTGACCTAAAGCAACACGAAGCCTAACGGTGTAAACCATGTGACCCGACCTGTCCCTCCGTTAGACTGGCGAAGGAGCTGGAGGAGAGCGACAGGAAGCTGTCGGCGCTGAGCGAGGAGCAGAGCGAGGAGCAGCGGCGCTGGGCGGAGGAGCTGGAGCAGCTGAGGAGGGAGATGGAGCGGGTGAAGAAGGAGGCGGCCAAGGCCCAGCTGCAGGCCCTGCGGGACGAGATCGCCGCCGTGGAGAAGCAGAGAGACGGCGCCATGTCCCGCATCGAGGCCTGGCTCAAAGAGGTTCGGATAACCTTTCAGAAACACTAAATCTGTCTTAAAGGGACAGTACACGCTAAAGTTTTCCAGCAACACTGTAAAAAAAAATAAATAAAATTTTTTACCAAGAATTCCTTGTTTAGTTTCTAGAGCAAATATTTTACTACATCTGGAATGAGACAAAACTAGATGGAGAACTTATTTTAGACCAATA
>NW_015112784.1:284349-290232 GCF_001443285.1 Poecilia latipinna | reverse complement strand
TATTGGTCTAAAATAAGTTCTCCATCTAGTTTTGTCTCATTCCAGATGTAGTAAAATATTTGCTCTAGAAACTAAACAGAAATTCTTGGTTTATTTTGTAGCGCAGAAACATTCAGACTTCCTAAATGTTTTTTTTTTCATCCCTGCTTGTCTCCTCTAGGTGGCGCAGTACCTGAACACACTGCGGGTGGAGTTCCCTCAGCAGTACCATCATGACCGGGGGAAGTGGGAGAAGAAGGAGGGTCTGGTCCGGAAGAGCCAGGCGGAGCTGCAGAGCCGCTTCCAGGAGGTTCTGCAGCAGCTGCAGCAGGGCAGGGAGCTGGAGTCCCTCCCCAGGATCAACGTGCCGACGCTGCCGCACGTCCCCATGGTGAGACATGCCAGGGGCCCGCTGGGGCCTCCTGAGGCCCACCGGGTCCCGCCGGGGAGGATTAGGGTCACTGAAAAAACACATTTCCAATCCTGGCATTATTCTCAGAATTATCACTTTTTTTAAGAATTCTTTTTTCTGAACTTTCTGACTTTTGATCTCAGAACATCAAAAATATCAGAATTTAGTTTTAGTTTTTTAGTGGCTCTAATCTTCTTTTGTTGTCTAATCAGTGATAAAAAGCAGGAAATTATTGATAAGTAGCCGCTTATCGCTGATAGGCAGACGTACAGCAGCAGGTCGTCATGGTAACAGTGAAAGATTAAATAAACATAAAGAAAACCAAAAGGCAGAAGCTACAGAGAGAACAGCAAGGGGCCGAGCCCACAGCCCTGAGGGGCTCCATGCTTCAGCTCACGGTCCAATTCAGAAATACTTATTGATTCTGAAGGGACAGTAAATGTTGTAACTCATTTTAACCGTCTGGAATTTCCCACACAGATTTTTTCCTGTAACTCCTGTGTGATCCGTCTCTGGCGCCCCCCGGTGAGGCACCCAGTGGCCTCCTGGGGGCGCCGTCTCAGCTCCTCTGACTAACGCAGTGTTTCCTGTCTCCTCAGGCTGACCTCAGGTTCAGACAGGTGATGCAGGTGGTGACGCAGCCCCCCCCCGCCATGCCGCCGCCGCCCCCCCAGCACCCGCTCTACCAGCCCCCCGCCCCACAGTCCTACCCCCCCCGCCACAGACACCCCCACCCGCGCCACCCCATGCACCGCGGCGCCTACCACACTCCACCTTACGTGTACTACGCCCATCCCCCTCCTCACCACCAGGCTCCGCCCCCTTTCCACACCCGCCCCCCGGTGAGGGTGACCCCCCCTCCCAGCCTGTCACCGTCCCCTCCGGTCCTGCCCTTGGGACCGTCCCCGCCCCCGGCCGCCGCCCCGGCCCCCGCCACGCCCTCGGCCCCGGCGGAGAAGCTGGAGAAGGTTCTGGAGAAGCTGGGGGCCCGGTTCCCGCAGTGCGGCAAGCCGCAGCTGATGTCGCTGCTGCAGCAGGTGAAGAGTTCCCGCGGGACGCTGGCCGGGATGTCGGTGGAGGACCTGATGGAGCAGGTCGGCTTCAAGCTGAGCCAGAGCGAGCGCTCGGCGCCGGGGCCCATAAGCCGGCCCGCCCCGGGGCCCATCCAGAGGCCCCCGGCCCCCACCGGGCCCCGCAAGCTCTGCCTCATGTGCCAGAACCACGTGGACCCGGAGAACCGGCACCCGCTCAGCTGCTCACACACCATCCACAGAGACTGCATCCAGATGTGGCTCCAGTCCAGCAAGAACAACTCCTGTCCCTTCTGTCCGGACCAGTAACAGACTGGACTGGACTGGACTGGAACGGACCAGACTGTACTAGACTAGACCGGACTTTACTGTACTGGACTGGACTGCTGCAGGACCCAGATCGGACTGCTTCCCGGTTCTGTTTCCTTGAAGCTTGATTTCATGTTTCATGTTTTGCGTCTCAGTTCCGGTTCTCCGGTTCTTCTTTTGAACCCAGAAACCGTGAAAATCAGTGAAGTTATTGATGTTATTAGTTTGTTCAGAAACAATAAATGATCAACTTTAATAAGAAAAAGATCCATTCCTGTTGATTTGTGATCGGTTTTAAATGAGCTCAGATTCATTTAGATCAAACTTGTTATTTTATGACGTTTTGGGCGGGGCAGTGTTTTGTAAACTTGACTTTTTTTAGCTCCATATCATGTTATAATTTATTCCCTCATCAAAAACAAACCTGGAGTGTCGCCTTGATTCTGAGCAATGCTTTCATCTCCATGGCAACTGTTCAGTGGGAAAACAGCTGGTGGATCTAACCCTACCCCACTACTCAGCTCCTTCAGACTAGCCAGGAGCAATTAGCAAACACCTGGTGGATCAGCTGAGCTCATTACAGGAGCTGCTGCTCAGAGCAACACTAGTAAAAACATTAAAGGGTTAATGGAGGAGCCATGTTTGACTTCCTGAAGGCGGAGCTTCTTAAAAGGGACAGAGGTTTAGTTTCAAAGTGTTGAAGTCAAATTTCTTTTAAGTCATGTTTGATATTTAAAGCATCTTTATAACTGAAGGTGACATGGCTGCTTGATAACGTGATAAAATCTCATGATCCACCTCTAAAAGTCCTGATTTGAGTTCAGAGGAAGAAGAATTGTTGTGTTTATTGGACTTGTCAGCATGCTGCCCCCTGCTGACCGGAACAGAAACAAACTCAGTGGCATCGAGTTTCATTAGGAACTTATTCATCTGTTTCCTTTTTAATTTGTTTAAAACATCTTCGTTTCGCTTCAGTTTCAGCTGAGATTCCAGTTTCTGCTGTTAAAGATGGCCGCCGTGGGTTTAACACTCCTGCTCTGTGTGTGTGTGTGTGTGTGTGTGTGTGTGTGTGTGTGTTATGGATCGGCTCGTCTCCGGGGTGTTGCTGATGCTCTGCTGTGTCTCCTGTGGCAGCTCTAATGTCGGTGTGATTTACAGACCGCTGGACAAACAAGCATCATTACTGCAGCCTGTAAACGCGGCTCTGACTGACTGCTCCCAAAATGTGGAGTGGGGACCAACAGGGGCCCTTACCAGGCTCCCGCCGGACCCCTCCGTGAAATGGGAGAGTTTTATTTGACTATTATTTCACTGAGGGGGAGAGCAAAGGGTTGAGTCTGGATCTGTGATCCAGGATGGAGTTAAAGGGAAGGTCTGCCATAAAGCACACCTGTAAAAACCAAACGGGCAGAGAAAGGAGAAGCGCCTCCTCTGATCGCTCACTTTGGGTAATTGAGCCCTCAGAGTCTCATTTCCTTACAGAGAAAAACCTTCTCAGGAGGAACAGAGTTATTTACTGCTGCATCTTTAAAACGGGTGAGAATCATTATTTGGAAAAGAAAAAAACTGATTTTCTCATCAACTAAACTACTGACCACTGACAGACCCAAGGGTGGGCTAAAGGGGCCAAAAGCCCCCAGCCAACATTTGATAAACCTGTAAAATATCTGGTCTTTTAATTTATTTTTACTTCTTTCATTCCTTCTTCAAATAGACCAGAGGTCTGCAGCCATTTTGCTTTTGAGCTAAATAAATTTAGAGTCTGAAATGTCACATGGCCTTTCAGAAAGGAAAAAATACTTATTGTTTTTGTAGATCTAAAATTTTATTCTATTATTAGATTTTAAATAGAGAAAAGACAAAAGTTTTAAATGAGTATGGATACATTTTCTTGATATTTGTGGAAAAAATCAACAGGCAAATTTTTTCCAACCTGATAACAAAAACAGAATCAAAAATATATTCCAGGCAATTTTAGTGCCATTCTACTTTGGAAGTTTCAAATTTAATCTATGTTACTTTATTATTTAAAATCTTTAGTTCGCAATTTTAGACAAAGTCATCAAGACCCGGTGTGGAACATCCAAAGAACCGCTTGTGGCTCTGGAGCCTCAGGTTGAAAACCTCTGACAGAACCCCATGTATGAAGCAGATGTTAATGTTAACATCTACAGTTTATAAACTTATTTAAACTTTTAAAAGAGGAGAGGAATCATTTCTGATGTTTTCCTGCAGCAGATTCTTCTATCAATAATCCACTTTCTGGTTTCTCCGGATGTTTCAGGAGGTGAAGAAACGCAGCTCGTTAAAGATCTGCGCTAAAAACATCCAGACTTTCAGGAAAGTCTGCAGAGAAATCGATGGTGAGTTTGAGAGTAAAGCTGTGTGACATTCAGCAGAACATCAGCAACGATCGGAGTCACAAACTGCCGTGAAACTGAGCCTGACTGGCAATTACAGCGACAGGAGGATTAAAACAAACCGGTTTACGGCAGCGTGTTCCGATCTGGGCAGTTCAGGAGAACAACGCGTCAACAAGGAGCCGCTGCTGGTTTAAGACTTGATGGGCGGATAAACGACAAACTGCTGCTGCGGGTCGGATCAGTTCTACTGCGGGGCTGAAGCACAATGCTGCCCCCTGCTGGCCCTGCAGCGGAACTACAGGGAATACAGTTATGTCCAAAAAAATGACGTAGGCCATTATTTTATGAAAGTGACGATATTATACTTGGATGCTTCACCAAATGTAATGACAAAATTAAAGGAATAATACAAAGACAGGTGTAGAATAAGAAAAATAATGCATTAAATTTTAATCTAACATATAATAAAATCATCTACCGAAATGTTTATGAGGGAATATTGATAAGAAATAAATCAAAGTTCAGCAGCATAAAAAAGCCTAAAAAAATATTATATAATTAGAATATATATGAAAACTTGATAAACTTGTGTTGTAATTTCATTTACTCTTTCTCTGTGCAAAATTGAGCAAATTGTTACATATTCAAAAACAACAAAATAAAAAAAAAAACATTTTCTACGAGGTGACAATATCATTTTATGAATAAAGACTGAAAATAATGTGAACTATTCCCATGATTTGAATTCTTCCAGTTTGGAAACGCAGCTGTTGGCCCAAAATGAAGCCGAGCTTTACATCCTGATTCAGTTCAGGTTCTGCTGAGGAAGAACCCAGCGGACCAGAACCAGCAGACAAGGCGACCCAAACATCACTGACTGTGACGTAAACAACGTTAAACAGAGATGTTAGTTTTCACCTCAACAATCTCCCCAAACTCTGCAACTTGTGCATCTTTTCCTACCAAACTTTTTCTTTCCACTCAACTTTCCATTGATATGTTTGGACATTCTTCAGGAATGCCTTTTGGTGACTTTCCTCTTTGTGTATCATTTTTCTCCTGCAGGCCCAGATCATCATACTGACACCTCCATGCCTGACTGTAACTAAATGTTCTTCTGAAATGGTTCGTTTGGGTTTAGGTGATTGGAGGTTCACTTGTCTAGTCCACAAAATATTTACAAGAAAATCTCAAAGTTCATCGAGATGATTGTGTTCTAGTTGTTTATTCATTTATAAGTTTCACAGTTTTAAGCTAAATATTTAACTTACAAATTAAATATTTAGTTCAGAGATAAATATCTAGCCTGCTAGCTAAATAAGCAGTTTGTAGCTAAATATTTAGTTAGCAAGTTAAATACTTATCTTTGAATTAAATATTTAATTTGTAAGTTAACTATTTAGTTGGCAAGCTAACATTTAGCTTGCTAATTTAGTTTGAAGCTAAATATTTAGCCGTGATGATTGGTTTCCCTTTGGACTCTTGGAACAGGAACAAAACGCGACGATCCGTCCTGACCAAAATGTAAATGTAGTTTGATCTGAATATTAACTCTGTGTGTGTGTGTGTGTGTGGGGGGCGTGTGTGTGTGTGTGTGTGTGTGTGTGTGTGTCTCTCTCGCTGGAAGATGAATGGTGTTTATCAGTGCGGCTCTTTGACCAGGGCGTCGTCCAATTACCTTTTTTCTTAAAGGTTGTATTTATTAGCATCAGTCATCGCGTCGTTACATCAATTAATGCCGTTGACGGGTCACCGCCACCCCACACCCCTCTGTTACCCCCCCTCCCAC
>NW_015112784.1:259343-281027 GCF_001443285.1 Poecilia latipinna | reverse complement strand
CTCTCTCTCTCTCTCGTTGGCATTAAAGCCTGTCATATCCCAGCATGCCGCGGGGCCCCCGGCCACAGCCCAGCGGTGTCAATTAAATTTGATTGACTGAGTAAAAGAAGCACACAAATAAGCCGAAACAACAGACACAAAAATCTATACATGACCCCCCCACACACCTCACCGCCCCCCCCGCCTGTCAAATCAGCGGCTCGTCTCTCCCAGTTTCATGGAGCCGGTGCCCCCCCACCCCCACAGCAAACAGAGTGAACCAATTAGCGGCTGTGGAGCCTCGTCCAGAGGCCCCTGGGTATCGACTCAAACTGTTGTCCAATAAATGAGGTCTAATTTATCAGCTTAACTCCCCCCACCCCCCTCTGCAGGACGGAGGAAAGAAAACAAACAGCTTGTGGTTTTTGTTTTGTGAGCCCCTTCAGCCTCCCTCACATCTCGACTTGTTGTTTTACCAATTGTCACGCGGCGGCTCGTGTTTCATATTTGCCGCCATGATGGAGGGCGGCCATTACAGCGGGCCCATTAGGCTCCGTGGGGAAGCGGCGGCGCTGCGTGGGAACCATCAAAGACCAATTTGCCCTCCAAACACCATAAATCCTGACCGCCGGTAAGTGACTGTTTTTGATGCTGCTGAAGCGCGCAGGAATAAATGCAGGCTCCGTTATGAATCGTCCATTAAACTAGCAGTGAGAACAATTCACACAACACATCCGTCTTGATCCGGGTGGCCAAAAGTGGGGTCCTGGGACCCGTAGAGGGCCTCTAACTGGCCTGCAGGGGGACAGGGAAGGAAACATCAGAGAGATGGAAGCTGATATTCTTCAGGAAAACACTGTGATGAGTTAATAACTGTCTGACCTTTGACCCCTATTACTGCTGTTTTAAAAGGCAGTTTGATGTCAGGTGGTTTGAACTCAATCAGGTTTATAACATGATGCCGTTTGTAAAGATCAAGTCAAAAACAATTTGGGTTATTTAGCCTCTCAGGCAAATAAGCCATTTTTCGTTTACCATCTTATTTATTCTTTTGTTAGTTTCAAACAAATTTTTTAGTTAGACTAAATATTTAGCCAGCAAGCTAAATAAATAAATATTGAACTTCAACTAAATATTTAGCCTAATATTAAACTTGCTAACCAAATATTTTGCTGTTAAAGATTTAGTTTGTAATCTTAATATTTACCTTGATAACTAAATAGCTGGTTACTAAATATTTAGCCTTCTAACTAAATATTAAGCTTAAATAAATATTTATTTTCCAAGCTAAATATTAATTTTTCTAACTAAATATTTAATTAGCAACCTAATGAAGTTAGACATACTTTCTACAAAAAGGGTTAGGATGAAAAATCAAAGAAATGAAAAAGTTATTAAAGGTGATCTGTTCACTTTTATTTAAAATGTTTTGCTATGAATGTGATGAAAAAAAAATCCTGTTTTTCAGTGAACTCTTAAAAATTCAAAATAAATCAGAGGAAAAACTTCCTGAAGGTTTTTGGTTGATTCCCTTCCTGCCATTGAGGCCATTTTGCTTTGGCAAAATTAAAAATTAAAAAACAAAAAATAATATTTTATAGTCAGAGTGAAAATAAAACTCAGAGAAAATCAACATGACTCCAAATTAAAGTCCAGAAATAAAAGTTTATTTCAGTTTGTGTGAAACCCTCCACACTCTGAACGCGCTGGGTAGAGAAATGAACCCGACCTCAGATCATTGACCACAGACTCCTTCATTCAACAAGGTTCAGAGTTTTACTTTTTGCCAACAGTCAGTTTGGAGTTTTTCTGCAATCATCTGAAAATGTTTTTGACAGAACCTGATCCCAAAAAAACTTTAACTTACAAAAAAACAACCAGAATCAGGAGAAATTTCTGGAAACAGACAGACATCCTCCAAAAGTGGTGCTGAGGTCATGAAGGAGCAAACTGCACAGCAGAAGCTCACAGCGACAACCTTTAACCCAGGATGTGAATGGGACAAAATGGAAAACAGAGACAGAGGCTGAACTCTGAGAAGTTACATCCCCTAGTTCTCACCAGGGGGCGCTAGATCTGTAAAAATAACCTGAAAATCCAGGCGAAGCTCACAGAAATGTGGCTGAACGTTTCAGCATTTTGAATGTAAACTAACTGGACTCACTGAAGGAGATCATTTAATAACTTTGGTGCCAAACAGAAACTTTAAAAATCAGGAATCAGACTCCTGAAGTTGTTCATCAGATTCCAGCTTCATCAAATCGAGCTGCAGAAAACATTTTCCTCTCACTTCAAACCTCATGCAGATAAAATGTAGAAGGTGCTTCTTCAAACCTCCCCGTCATCTAACGTCTACCTCATGCCAAAAATACTGCATAGATAATAAAGAAATAAAACGTGGAATATAACGTAAACGATTTAAATACTAATAAAATATATACAGTGGGTTTTTTAAAGTATTTGTTGTGCTGGTGCATGATTAAAACATTTCATTTTGAACCGTAACACTGTGGCAGAAACATAAATACTTTGTCTGTAGTGAAGTTCAGGAAACAAATATGAATCGGTTCAAACGTTTCCCAGTGAAAATTAACTAAAAACGATGGGAAGGTGAGAAAAGAAGTGAGATCTGAAGTGTTCAGACTCACATCACAAATACAGGCAGATCTGAAAAAATAGTTTGTCTATGAAAAGTTTAAAAAGGTTTAAGATTTGAGGCAAAGAACATGAGAACCTTTAAAACAAAACCGAGACGTGAAAATGAAACAAAAGTGTTTAAAATGAACAATTTGTGTCAGAAAGATTCATCCAGCCGCCTGGAATCTGGTTTTCCTCTAAATATGGTCCAGAATATCCAGCAGTGAAACTGGGAGTGTCTTTTTTTAGGTAAATTAAATGTGGGGTTCCTCAAGGCTCCGTCCTCGGGTCACTTTTATTGAACATTTCCTCCTGTATGTCGATGACTCACAGATTTATGTTCGATCTTAGACCAGGTTTACTGCCAGTTTCATTAAATCTACATATATGATCAAAAATAACTTTAGTTATTAAAATCACTTTTAAAAATTCTCTCTTTTGAAGTTAATTAAATATAACTGTCGATCCATGATCTGTTGTAGCTTATAATATTACAATATTTCAAACATAAAAACAGTTCAGTTTGTTGATATTTGCCAACATTTGAAGTTAATTTTTTATTGTTTTGTGGTAACGGTTGGATGTTTGGCTTATATTCCTTCTGTACTGTGATGCATTGTGGGTCATGTAGTTTTAAATCAAACTTATAAAAAAGGAAACAGAATTTACTATTCACCCAAATTCTTCATTTATATGATAAAATAATTGGAAATTACTTGAAAATCCAAACATATTTAAACTAAAAATGTCTAAATGGAGATTATGAAAAGTTACCATTTTTTTTTTACTTTTAAAGGCAGAAGGGAACCAGCAGACCGGATGAGACCGAAACCCAGAGAGTCAGAATCAGGGATGTGAAATTTAACAACCAGTAAATCAGCTGTAAAGGATTTCATTACAGATCTCCACAACGATTTGTTTCATGAAGAAACTGATTTAAGCTCATAATAAAAACACTATAGAAAAAGAGAAGTAAACAGACACAGCACCTCATCCAGAATCCCGACCAGCACCAGGAAACCGGATCAGCAGCCACCTGGAAGTCCTGTTGGTTTAAAAGGCACTGAAAGGTTTGGGGTCCAAATCCAGACTAAAAATCTCGATCCTCTGGTCATCCAGAACCAGAAGTCTGATCATCAGCTCTGAATTTAGACCTCTGACAACCTGAGATGTTCAGAACCAGTTCAGAACCGACTGGGTTCTTTCACTCAGAGCTGAAAACAAAAATCTGACAGTTCGGTCTGGACAGACGGATCAGAAATGAAATTCTTTGGCCAAATCTAGAACTGTTTCTGGAGGATTGGGTCAAGGATCCGACCCGTCAGGATTAACTGCTTCATAAATGAAGAACTCAAGAACATGTCACCAAGAAAGCTGCTGTTTGTGATGCTGCTTGGAAATGCTAATCAGAGAGAACAAGTTCCTGAGTCAGGCTGTTTACGGTTAGCGACGGATCGAAACATTTTCTTTGATCAATTACAACAGTTTGTTCTAATAGAGATGATTGTCACTTTAAACATCCATTCATTAACCATTCATTGCAATTTGTTCCGATTTCACTTTGGCTCCAGCTAACGGTATTAGCTCCAGCTAACGGTATTAGCTCCAGCTAACGGTATTAGCTCCAGCTAACGGTATTAGCTCCAGCTAACGGTTTTAGCTCCAGCTAATAGTATTAGCTCCAGTTCATGGTGCTAGCTAACGTTGTCAGATTTAGCTAAGGGTGTTAGCTCCATCAGTGTTGGATCTGACTGATTAGTCATGGATCCCTTTAAAGTCGGATGATTTAACTGGAAAATGATCCGTTTATTATGACCTCCAATCATTTTGTTCTCAAATTAATTATTTTTCTTTTAATTTTGTTGAAACTATGAAGCTGATCAGTTTCCATGAAAAACTACATATTTACGATCTGATTGGTTCTCATGTTCTGTGCCTCGTCTGCTTCAGGCCGGTCAGACGTTGCTGACTCGGCTCTTGCCCTTGGCTCCGCCCCCGACGGACTTCCTGCCAGGTGAGTTCTGATAGGCTGACGGTTTAACCGGACCGCCGCTACTGCTGTTGTTGTTGCTGTGGTTGGAGTTCCCGCTCAGCGTCTCCATGATGGAGCGGAACGTCCCAAACGACCTCTTGCCCTCTGAGCTGGCGGCTGCAGTCCTGTCCTTGCCCGGCGGCGCCCGGCTGGGTTCTGGCTCCTGATTGGACGAGCTCTTGTGGACCTGCTCGTCGAAGGTGACCCGGAGCTTCAGGTTCTGGGAGGTCTTCCTGCGGGACGACGGCGACTTCAGGGCGCTCTTGGGGCTGGTGGCGACCTTCTGGCCGTCGGCGGCGGGGGTTTCCGGGGTTCTGGTTTCCGTGGCGTCCGGGTCACTGGACGTGGGCGACGGCGTGTAGCCGATGCTGTCCACAGACTTTGACCCGCTGAGAGAAAAGGCCAGCTTCCTCTCAGTCGAGGAGGAGGAGGGCAGGTGCTTCCTCATTACCTGATGGAGGTGGTTGGACGCCGGCTCCTCCTCTGTGATTGGCAGGTGGGTCGGCCTATCGGGTCGCAGCGCGGCCTGGTTCCGCCCCTCCTCCGGCGGGTAGCCCTCGGAGTCGGACTCGCTCAGAGAGCGCTGCATGATCTGTTTGAGTCTGGCCAGTTTCAGCTCCCTCCTCTCCAGCAGGCCGGTCCTGTGGCCCCCGGGGGCCCCGGCGCCGGGGCCCTCTCTACCCAGGCCGGCCCCCGGCTGCAGCCTCTCTCTGACGCCGTCGCCATCTTTCCCCAGAAGCTGCCGCAGCACCGAGTCCGGAGCCACGCCCCCCTGCCGGACCAGCCAGTGTCCGTCGCCAGGCGCCGCCTCGGCCGTCAGCAGCAGCTCAGGACACGCCTCCACCAGGGGCTGATGGGAACTGGAGGCCAGGGAGGGACACACATCACACACCATCATCATCACCATCGACCAATCAGCTCCCTGACGGCTGAACATCTTGAACTCTTCACATTACAAACAAAACTTTAAAAGTTTCCACTAATGTTGAAAACACAATTTTGCATTTGTGGTTTTCTATTAAATAAGAAACGATTAAAATGACACGTGAATCAGTTTAAGGCATTAAAAACATGCCACACCATCATCATCCTCCAACCACTTCCTGTCGTCTTCTTCATGGTTTCCTCCTGTAGTAACAGCTGGTTGTTGATCAAATCGTTTCCATGTCAGTGTGTTAAAAAACCTCATCTTAGCGCCAAAACTTTTAATTAACAAAACAAGTTTTCTTAAAATTGCTGTGATTCCATTAAGCCAATTTATTTCTGAAACGGACAGTAAATAGCATTTACATGATCAATGGAAACACAGATAGAGACAAACAAACATCTGCTTCAGTGGAAATGTGAAGAACTAAAAGCTGCTAAAACCTGGTTGAGTTCAGTTTTCACACCTTTAAACTAAAACCTTCAACAGGCCCATTTTTACCTGGTGCTACAGTCCAGCCAGAAAACACACACACAGATACACACATTGAATATTTCTGTCAGGACAAGAACCATCCTGAGATGGTGTGTGTGTGCAGTGTGTGTGCAGTGTGTACAGTGAGAGTAGTGTGTGTGTACAGTGTGTACAGTTAGTGTAGTGTGTGTGTGTACAGTGTGTACAGTTAGTGTAGTGTGTGTACAGTGTGTGTAGTGTGTGTGTGCAGTGTGTGTAGTGTGTGTGTGTGCAGTGTGTGTGTGTACAGTGTGTACAGTTAGTGTAGTGTGTGTGTACAGTGTGTGTAGTGTGTGTGTGCAGTGTGTGTGTACAGTGTGTGTGCAGTGTGTGTGCAGTGTGTGTGTGTACAGTGAGTGTGTGTGGTTACCTAGGTGACCTGCTCGGCGTCCCCTCAGCCTTGCTGGGGTCCATCAGCCTCTGCAGGTGTTTCTGCAGGTTGATCCTCTCTGCTGTTTGTCTAAATGGCATCAGATGAAACAAACTCAGTTTGTTCTCAGACAGCTGAAGGTTTGGTTCTGGTCCGGCGGTCGGTTGGACCCACTCACTCGTTGAGCTGCTTGGTGAGCTTGACGACCTGCGAGGCCAGCGACATGCAGGTCTCCACCACCACCAGGTAGCGGGCGCAGGTGGTGTGTCCCTGCCGCTCGGCGCTCTGCGACGGCCGCTCCCCCTGCTGGTTCTGGATCGTCACGTTGGATCCGTACTCCACCAGAGTCTGGACTCACAGAGGCAGGAGCTCAGCTTCCACACATCAACAGGAAACCAGCGGCTTCATTCAACCAGCCGCCCAGCGTCAGGTTACCTGGATACAGGTGAGGTGTCCGTACTGCGCCGCCACGTGGACGGCCGTGTTTCCGTTCTGGTCCACTTCGTCCAGGGAGATGGCCTGTTCCTGCATGAACTGCAGCAGCCACAGCAGAACCTTCTCCTGCACAGAAACAAACCGGTTTCTTCCTGGAGGTGGAGCAACATAACACCACAGGGGGGCAGCAGCGCGCCAGGCAGCTTCATAACAGCCATGAAGAAAATGGTTCTGAGTTCTTCAGCGTGTATTTAGCTCTAACTCAGGGGTGTCAAACTCCAGTCCTCCAGCGCCGTTGTCCTGCAGTGTTTAGAGGTGCCACAGGTAAAAAACAGTGGAATGAAATGGCTTAATTACCTCCTCCCTGTGTAGATCGGTTCTCCTGAGCCTTGCTAATGACCTAATTATTCTTTTCAGGTGTGGTGCAGCAGAGGCACATCTAAAAGTTGCAGGACAGCGGCCCTTGAGGACTGGAGTTTGTCACCCCTGCTCTAACTGGACAGAACCTGGTTCTGGAGAACAAAGTGATAGTTTTGGATTTTGCTGAATGATTTTTCTGAATGACGCTGCTTTTTACATGATGACCTTGAACTGAGCACAGCGCTGCTGAAACGGCTCAGGTGGTTTTAACTGAAACGACTGATCCTGAGTTTAAACTGCATCTGCAGTTTATTAATGAGGAAAACGGCTTCAGGTGATTCAAGATTTCAGTCAAAATGTCATTTATTTCACTTTCTGACAATAAAAACTGATGAACATGAGAGCAGATTCATCGAGTATTCAGCTGCAGCTAAACAATTATTTTAGTAATTGTTTATTCTGTCAATTAATTGGGAAAAATAACTGACACATTCTGCAGAATTTCCATTGAACCACTTTCTTATTTTATACAATATCTGAAATACATAAAAATGCAAATACTGTAAATAATTTAGTTCCGCTTGTAGGTAAGATATATGCCGAAGAGTGGAAGACGGAAATTACAATTTCCTTGAGGGAAAATCCCAAAGGGATTAATAAACTTTCTATTTAATACAGTATTGGACTGATCTGGTGATTATTGGTGGATGAACTGATTAATAATTGGATAACAGGTGTTGAATATTAGGTTTTTTTTTTTTTTTACAGAATTTGATCCAGGTGATGCTAAAACTGAACCTTCAGTTCTGTATAGATTTACAGAAAAACATTTTTCATTTCAGTGCAAAATGTTTATATTTTTGGACAGTTTGGCTTCATTAAAGCTCTGAATGTTTTATTTTAGCAGATTGCACATTGTTGAGTTTATATACACCAGTTACTGATTGATTAATTATTTGAAGCAGTGAGTGCTGATGAAGCTAACTCGGCTGCAGGTGTTGCCGTGGTTACCTGTCCGTATCGAGCAGCATAGTGGATCAGACTGGGATGCTCTCTGGTGCAGCTCAGCTCGGCGATGGCCTCCGTCTCACTCACCATCCACCTCACACACTCCAGATGGCCGTTCTGAAACACACACACACACACACACACACACACAAACACACACTCTTATCACCCAGAACCGAGTTCTGCAGAGAGACACCGGCTCCTCAACCTGCAGCTCTAAACAGTTTGATCCCAACATCAACAGACCTTCACACTCTGACATGTTTTATTAACAATCAGCTGGTAGGAAATCTGTCTTCCTTCATCTAGATGAGCCAATCAGAGCAGAGAGCAGCTGCTCAGCTTCCTGTCTGGCAGCCAATCAGAGCAGCAGGGCTGAACTCTCCTCCCTCTGCCTGATTGGAGGAGCTGCTGTTAGCGTTCGCATCGTTTTATCTCGGACCTGATCTTCCTCCGAATCAGAGTTTTTACAGCCGACTTCCTGTCTGCAGAGGAAGTTAAACCAAGCTGGACGTTTTAACTGGACAGCAGAAACAAAAACACAACCTGAACCGTCGGGATGCTGATCCGGTACTTTATTCACAACAGAACCAGACGGAATAACAGTCTGAAACTTTAAATGAGCTCATTCAGATTTGATGCTGCAGGAAAAAGAAAACTTGGGTGAAAAAGCAGGAAAATACTAAAAGATTCAGCCGAGAGAACATTTAGCATCTAATTCACGTCATGTGAGCAACATGATGAGCTAGATGTGCTGGATGAAAGGAGGAAATAGAGAAACAACGTTCCTCAACGTTAAAATGCTCTGCTGATCTAAACTAAAGCAGCATCTGCTTTAGTTTCAGCAGGACGATGCAGAACCTGCATCTGGTGCTGCTGGCTTCCTGAGCTCCAGATCCAGAACATTCAGCTCAACAATTAAAGAAAAATATGGCAATGGCCTAGTCCAAGTACAGCCGTGACTGCAATGCTGTAGTGGGACGTTGGGGAGCGGGTGGCTGACCTTTACCCCCAGGCCGGCGGGGGTGAGCTGCAGGCTGTTGCGCTCGTTGAGGCCGTCCTCGCCCATCAGGGAGGTGAGGTGCTGCAGGCAGTCGGCGTGGCCCTGGGAGGCGGCGGCGTGCAGCAGGTTGTTCCCGTCCTCGTCTCTGATCAGCTCCAGGTTGTCGGCCGCCAGGTGAGGCTGCAGGAGGAAGAGGAGGAGGAAGAGGCCTTTTTATGATATTAAAGTGTGAGATCACTTTAAATTAAATGGAAACAATAAAGCAGCTCAGTGTGTGAATCACTGAACAGAGTTATTGTTTCACAGCAGCTCATCCTCAGTGCTGCAGCAGGAAACAGTTAAAACGATCAAACCCAACATATTAAACAGTTTAAAATCCTCCCAGACCTCTGACTTTACTCTCAACAGGATTATTAGTGACATTTTCCCAGATTTTTTGCTTTTGTTTAATATCTTCCATCTCTATTTTGTCACTTGATTATCAAGAGTAAAAACATTTACCAGAATTTTATTTAACTAGCATAAGCAGCTGCTGCAGGATGGAAGAATATTTTATTTGGTTAATTGGAAATATTCAGTAGATTACTCAGTGATGGGACTGAAAAACAACATGATGTCAGTGTTCACATCAGTCAATTCCGATAATTATTGATTAGTTTTTTGTTTTAATTATCTGATCTGCCAAACTGCTGACATTGTGACATTTTCTGTTTTATCCAGTTTTCACTCCATGTCTTTTATTTTTCAGCAGATATGAGGCGCAGGGGAAAACCTGGAACAGGTTGTTGCTAAGCAACCAGCTGGAGTGAGTGAGTTAGTTGATGCCACACAGCCTTTCCTCCGCCTACATCTCCCAGAATGCTGTGCGGTTCTGGATTGGAGTTGGGTGAAATAATTGAACATTCCATCAGTCATATTATTATTATGGATATTGATCACATATCTACTGTGATTGATTTATTGTCCAGCCCTGCTCCAGTCCTACAGTAATGGTTTGCAGCGGTTCTGTTTCCTCCAGATAAATTAACGTTTTTATGAAATGTGTAGAAATCGTTGCGCCTCGCTGTAATGCCTCCACCCACCAGCAGGGAGATCTGCCCCTCCCTGACGATGTTGATGATGTTCTGGTTCTTCTTCGTCTCCTCGTCCAGCTCTCCCCTCGCTCCTCCTCCTCCAGGAGTCCAGGGTTTGGAGGCGTCCGGTTTACCCACAATGCACCCTGCCAGGGGGAACGCCAGCCCCCCCGGAGGCTCCGCCCCCGACCGCTGGCTGTGGGGGTCCGGGAAGACGCGCGCCGACAGCAGCTTGTCTGGAAGCAGAACCGATCGGGTCAGAGCGTTTCCTGATGCCAGAGGGAAGTTTTCACAGCCCACCTGCGTCAGAGAAGGAGGAGAGAGAGGAGGAGCTGAGGAGGCCGGGCGGCGGCAGCTCCGCCTGGTAGCCGCCGCCGCCGGCTCCTCCCGGGGAGCGGTGCAGGTGGTGGAGGTCCGGGTCCATGGACTTGGACTTCCTGAGGTCCGACCACTTCACCGGAGACAGAACGCAGAACTGCAGGAGAGCAGAACCCAGACGGAGCTTCAGGGTCACAGCAGTCCTTTTATTAAGGAACTAAAAATAAAAACTGTTTTCCTTTTAGTGGAGCGTGAGTCGCTGCTAGAACCCGTCAGTGAAGCAGAACCAGAACCAGGCGGTTGGACTCACCGGGGTCTGGCTGCTGCTGCTGCCCAGGCTCAGAGGCTCGTTGTGGGTCAGAGTGGAGCTCTTCATCCCTCCTCCTCCTCGGTTCCTCTCCAGGGTTCCCCCGCCGGCGCCGCCCCCCGCCGCGGACCGCCTGTCGTGGGGGACCCGCGGCAGCGTGGACATCTGCTGGCTGGACTTGATGTACGGCACGTCCAGAATCTCGTCCATGTCCAGGTCGTAGTGCTCCAGCTCCCCGAACAGAGCCTGAGCGTTGCCGCCGACCTTCGCCTTCCCGTCGCACGGCGTGGAGGCGCCAGTCTGCTTCTCAGAGCTGGACTCATCCTTACCGACCTCGCTCTGCTCCAGAACCGGACCCTGGTTCTGGTTCTTCCCGTCCGAGTCCGACTCTGTGGTTTCTGGCTGGTGCTTCAGGGGGGAGACCCTCTTCACCGGTCGGAACTTGCTGTGGACCTCGGCCAGGCCCGTGGGTTTGATCCCCCCGCCGCTGTGGGAGGGAACGCCGCGGCTCCAGTTGATGGCCGGAGCTGCAGAAGAAGAAAATATTCCATCTGAAACATTCCTGAAAAAGCAGACAAACGTCCTGGATGTCTTCACTTTTTAATCCATGAAAGTTCTTTGGTTGCTGTTTTAGTTCTGTGAGTTGAGACCAAAACCCAACAAACAAACTGCCGTCAGTCTGATGGAGAACATCTGTAACTGAAACATGCCGACATTCTGCCAGGTTTCAATCAAGGAATGATTGGATGAGGAATATGGAGAACTGATCCTGCCAAAATTGTCATTTAATACAGAAATACATAAATGACTTGGTAATTAAAGTGCCTCATTTGATCACACACAGTATAAATTTAACATTTCTACTATTATGTAATTTACCTTTTCATGTTAAAGTCCATTGTTTTATTAGTTTTCTATTATATCTCAATGTTTCCCATTTTTTCATGATATTTTAATTGACTGCCACTATTTTTTTGCAAATTTAGTTTGTTAACATTCCTTCTTTGCATTTTCTTGTTTATTTAAATATTTATTTTTATTTTCCTTCTTTTCCAGACTGATTCAAAGGTCAGAGGTCAGCAAATCAACAAACAAAACAAAACAAAACAATTCCTCCAAGAATAGTTACAGAAAGTTCATTAAAAAGCTCCTCAGAAAGCTGCAGAAACATTGATCTGAACCGGTTTCCATGACCCAACCCTCCGGTCCGGTCCGGTCCGGTCCGATCCGGTCCAGTCCAGTCCAGACCAGTCCGGTCCGGTCCAGTCCAGTCCAGACCAGTCCGGTCCGGTCCAGCTGCTCACCTGGTCTGTCCTCTGCCGGGCCATCGCTCCTTCTGGACAGTTCTGGGATGTTCTTCAGTGATGTGACAGAATACTGGAAAACAAATGACAGGTTCTGATGTTATGAATCATAAACGGGTCAGAACAGAACCGAGCGTGGTTTTGGGTTTCCATACGGACCACTGAGTCATCGGAGAAGTCGATCTCATCCAGGTCCAGGTATTCAGGAGCCTCCATGTTTCCACCTCATCATCAGAATCAGAACCAGCTGCAGACAGAAGCAGAGTCACAAACCGGGCCGGACCAGAACATTCTGCTCTGCTGCCGCGATACAATCAAACAGGAAGCGGCTGCAGGAAACCCGACCAGCCCTGATGAAAACTGGGTTTCTGACCCAGACTGGGTCCGGATTTACACACAATACGGAGGAAGTTCTGGAAGTCGGGTCCAATCTCGGCAGAACTTTCCCCTCAGCAGTAAACGGACTGAAGCTCAGAGCTGAAGCCAACAAACATCAGGATAATCTGGATTAATGAGGAGCGGCGTTCCGCACGGCGCGGCCGACCTCAGACGGCCCGAACGGGTCGAACCGGCACCACAGGGGTCCGGCTACAATCCAGGACCGGTCCGGAGAGGGTCAAGAGGTCAAACAGATCCAGGAGAACCTTTAATACTGATGCTACTGGTGATGCAGATTAGGATTATCTCAGATGTAAATATTAGACATAAATAACTAAATACATCTAAATATATATATATATATATATATATATATATATATATATATATATATATATATATACACACACACATTTATTTAGATATATTAATATCTACATTAATACTGTCATATATATAAATATCTAAATACATTTTTGAGATACAAGTAAATATTTATTTAGATATTTAGAAGTAAATTATTTATCATCTAAAATATAAATGTAGGCATTTATATATAGATAATATTATAGGTACCGTATTTTCAAATAAATAAAATATCTATTCATGAAATATGTTTTCTGTACTTCAAACTTGAGATTAAAAGTGATATTTGAATCATTTCATATTTTAATCAATAAAATGTTTTCTTGCCAAAAAAAAAAGAACTGAATTGTTTTTTTACCAACATTTTCTCTCTCATATTTTTCTTTCACTAGTTTAAGTATCTGCTAACGAATGGGTCAATATCAATAACAATCAATGTCGATTGCTAAAATAATTGTTTACAAATCCTACCTAATGCAGTGCTTTGTGGCAGAAATTTTTCACATAATTACTTTTAAATCATTAATCTGATTTATGTAACCATAAACATGATGTAATACTCAAAAAGTAAATCTTACTTAAAATGTATTAATTCACAGTGGACCCACCTCAGCGCTACAGCAGAAGCTAACGTCTTCAGTCTTTCTCATTGCCACTCATTAGGGATCAGCCAATCAGAACCAAGGAAAATAAAAGACGATCCTGGATTGGCTGGTTTGTAAACATCAGCCAACAGTGAGACAAGTAGCTTTGAACCAAAGTATTTCAGATTCTAAGCTTCATTTTCTGTTATTTTAGACATGCTTTATGGGAAAAATCCACAAACAGGTGAATTTTCTGCAAATTATTTGAAGCTTTGATTCAGAAAAAACCCAGAAAGCCTGAATCAGAACCAGGCAGTTCAGGACTGATTTTTCTGTAGTAGTTAGCATGGGTGTAACGAAATCTGAAGTTCTGAGACAAACCAAACAGTCACCCGTCTTCCTGCTGCGACCGGCGACTGTACCATGTTTTTATGATTATATTTGTTTTTATAATGTAAAGCACTTTGAACTGGCTTACTACTGAAATGTGCGACACAAATAAACTTGATGGATTGATTGTTACAACAGGACAGCTACTGACTACTTATCCCTACTCCACATAACCCAACTGTTCTGTGGACCTGGAATCACATCCAGATGTTCCAGGATCGTTTTCTGATGATCCGAGCAGAACATCTGGGTCCTTCTGGACTCAACCGCTGGTTCTGTCTGGGCTCACAGTCCCAGCAGAACCTCAGCGTCAGACCTCTGCTCACAGGATGGCAGAACCGTCCAGAAAACCCGACCGGACTAGAACCTGCAGCAGCAGGAAGTCCACAGAATAAAAACTTCTGGTTCTGGTCCAGCTTCCACTGAGGCCGCAGCATGCTCAGGAAGCCGTGGAGCTGCTTTTTCCGTGGGAGGAACCGCCGAGCTGAAACCCCTAAATGCAGCTTACAGAACCGGGCCGGCCCGGATAACAACCGTTTGGGTCGGGAAGCTGAAAATAAGAGCGGAGTGAAAATGGGAGCAAACATCTGGCTGCTGTGTTTATGTGAACAGCTGATGATCCGCCCGGCTGCCGGGCCGCCAGCAGCTAAAATAAGCCCAGCAGGCCGGCGGCTCCGGACCGGTTCTGGAAGATCCACCCGGACTTTACTAGAAGAGCGTCAGAGGTTCTGCTGCTAGAACCAGAACCAGCACCAGTAACCGACCCGACTGAACGCAGCAGACCGAAGGGAACAACAGGCTGGTTCACTGAGAGAACCAGAACCAGAACCAACTGGGTCTGGTTCTGTCAGTGGAAATGTTTCCACCAGTAAAAACAGCTATAAAAAAAATCACATGAAAGGACGAATCAGAGCAAACCGACGAGATCCAAACGATCAAATGCTCAGGTCCGAGCAACCCAGAGAGGGTTTTAAAATCTGTTTTATCAAAAACCAAAAAAACAACAACAATATTTTACAAAAATAAAGAGAAAAGATCAATATTTTATGTGGGTGTCACATTCTTAACCAGGTCAAAAATTCATAACAACATGGATTTTTATGCATTATTATTTTTGGAGCAATGAGAGTTAAAAGAGAAAAAAAAAACGACCCAAAATGGCTTATCTTTTAAAAGTGAAGTAAAAATAAAATTTTTTTTTTCGCTTTTACTGCATTAAATCTTTTAAACAATCAGCAGGATTTTCTGTCTGGAGATGAATCATAATAATATCCAAACAGTTCACACAGAATTCAGTCAACTGCTTCAAGACAAGAGGAACGCCTTCAGGTTAAAGTTATTATCATAATGTCACATCACTGTTTAATGCTTTAATTTAACCAGGAGCTTTAAATCCCTGTAAAAACCCAGCGATGCAGCGCAGCACCAGAACCTGACCCAAACTGGACTGGCAGGTTCTGATTTGTAGTTTTCCTGGAGTTTCCTTCTAACTGCAGCCACAAACTCATCCGACTCAGATCTGGTTTCATTCAGCAGATAAATTTAAACAAATCTGATCATGAAAGAGGAAAAAAATCTAAGCATATATATTTTTATAAACTTACATCCAATAGAACAGAATATTTATGGGTTTTTTCTCCTAAAGAATAAAATGATATCTGGTAACTAGTAGTAAACATAATTTCAATCATTTAAATTTCGGTCCTTTAGCAACTACCTTTTAATTTTTTTTTTTTCCTGGAAAGTTTACAGATAAACTTCTGTCCATTTAATGTAAAAACTTAAAGACACCTGAACGCAACATTTAGTGATTCCAGGTTAATTTTTCCTCCAGTTTAAAACCGAGCTGGATGTTTTCAGGCAGGGATGAGAGTCAAACTGCCTCTCATTTGATGCTGGACAGTAAAGGTCTTCTGATCTGTCCTGATTGTTGCTGCCAGCTGGTTTAATCCGCTCATCCTCCAGCAGGATCAGCAGCTAAGCTACCAGGCTAATCAGCTAACAGGCTAACGGGGAAAGCTGCTGGAAAATTGGGTCGAACCGGCGGCTCGGCTGGGAAACCTGGAGCTTCCCGCTCAGGGTGTCATAGAAAGCCGTGGAAGACTGTACCGTATCGAAGTCAGGGTGGGAACCCGGAGGAATGAGCCGGTGTAGGGGCTGGAGGAGCCAGCGGAGCCGCTAGCTGATCCAGCTGTTTTTTTCCCTGCTGTCGCCTCGATGTCTTCAGGAGCACAAAGACTTTGACATATGGGCCAATCAGAGAGGAGCGCAGGACAGGAGGGCTCACTCCGACACGTTTTCACAACCACGGAGCGCTGCTTCTGTTTGAGATGCCGAAGCTGGTCCGTTAAAATATCGCATTACGAAGAATGTAAAGGAGCAAAACAACAAGAAAACAAGTACATTAAGGTTTAGAAATCAAGATTAATAAAACATAAATTACATGAGAAAAATATTTTTAAAAATAATTTTAATGAATAATGCATCATAATTGATCCTTTAGGAAATCATTCATAACAGAAGCTGTTTCATATTTGAAATAATGATTTTTATCATGAATTGTTTTTAAAGAAAATCTAATTTCTCTAAAATAAAACTAAGCAAAACAAAACAAAGATATTTCTAAAGTTGTGGATAAACATAAATTGTCACAACAATTAGTGAGTCAAAACACGGACTAATTCAATCAGTTTTAAATTACTTTCATTTTAGTTGCTCATAATTAAACACTCCAGAACGAAATCTTGATCTTTCTGTATTATTATAACATGAAGTGAACTAAAACACATATTTTGTTATCACAGTCAGTGGTGTTTTTATTTTTTGCTTAATTTTTTTTTTTTCTTTGACATGGTTAACATGGCTCACAACCCGGGGCGGCATGAGTAGGATCAGCCCGTAGACCAACAGGACTCGTTACGAAGCCACGGAGGTTGGACAGAACTCGCTATGAACCCCTGGAGGTTCACTTCTTTATTTAGAAGTCCCATCTTTCAACCCAATACCTTAGAGTGCCTGATTGGTGCATTTTTAGAAGTGTATTGCAGACGCCTCTGATCACACGTCTGAATGGATGTGGCTTCTTCTGTGGCTGGTCTGAAACCCACTGGCTGGCTTTGTGGGTTTCCTCTTCAGATGGCTGCTGGTTTTGTTGTTCCACTATGTCTCTCAGCCTTTTGTTCAGCTGTTCAATGTCAAGCTCCAAGTTGGTGTTTTTCTCCTCTAATAGGTAGTTTAACTGCTCGAAGACAGAGTTTTTCTGCAGGACGGTGTATTTCTCCTCCAAGTTGGTGTTTTCCTCCATCGTGGTGTTTTCCTCCTTTAGCGCGGCGTTTTATTTCTTCATGAGAGTGTTTGTCTTATCCAGGTGAAGAAATAGTTAATATTTGCTTTTGTTTGTTTTTCTGCCAGACCAGAAAATTAAAAATAAAAACTTTTTAAATTGATTTTTCTAATACAAACATTGTTAGATTTTCCTGCTGCCTTTACATTAAATTAAATTGAAGGTGCTGCTGGCTGAAATTTGAGCTTTATTTTTTTTCCGATATGGGTGACTCATCGTTACGATAGACGATCTTTGGCAGCCAGACAGGAGGAGGAGAGCCGTTATTTGGACCCGTTATCCCTAGAATAAAAAAACCTGGTTATAAAACCATACAGAGTACTTTAAATCATTATTCTCATCAAACTGTCCAAATTAGCATTTAATTCTCATAAAACCTTTCATCTGTCTCTTATTTAAATAAACTTTACTGATTCAATCGGCTCAGATAAGTAATTATTACATTTCAACATGACACGTTCATCCTTAACACTAAATCATTTTTACAGTTTTTTTCCCCAAATATTATTTGGTTTATTTATAGTATAATAAATAAAGCTGTTGTATACTTTTGACTTTATTAAGCGGCTAATTACTTTAATTTACTAATTTACCAGTTTTATTAGATTAATAAATATCTGCATCAGCTTTTGAGATTTAAGATTAAACCTAACTTTGTTAACTTTGTGATATTTATTTATATCTTTTCTGAGACAAAATGATGCAGCACATTGAAGTCCCAGCATCAGCAGCTTCAACGCAACACCGCCACCTAGTGACAAACGTAGAACATAACAGCGAGAAATACTTTCTTAAAGCTGAGTGACGCTGAACTTCCTCTGTCTGGACGCTAGGTGGAGACAAACTCTCTGCCAGAGTTTCCTGTGCAACCTGAGAGTTTTCTTCTTCTTTATGTTTCCGGACGGTGCGCTCCATTCTCCTCGGTTTCCTCCTGCTTGGTTAATGTTTATAGTTAAGTAGTTGTTTATAATTTATGTGTTGCCGTAATTGTTACATTTAATGGTGAGAAAGAAGGTTTTTGTTCCTGCCAAAGCATCTCAAGTCCACTGTTTTCCTCCACTGCTTGTTTCCTAATCCTTTTGTCTCTACATTACACATAATAATATTAAATGTTATTAATGCACACAACACTCGCAAAAACCTTATATTTTGAAATGTAATATTTTATAAACACACACTTTTTTCTGCAAGACCGAGTATTAGAACCATGCTAAGAGAACAATTAAATATAATTAGGAGAATGAACTTATGAAATTACCAGAGTAAAGTTGTAATATGACTGTTGTAGTTTTTCAGATGACTTTGTTAATAAAAATCAAGCCTACATGTAGTTTTCCTTCCACTTAACTTTGTGCTGCTTTGTGTTGGTCTGTGTTGGTTTGTGTTGTTTAAATATTGTTAAACAACAGTTAAACAATATTTAACTGAAGTCCTAAAAGGGGTGCGGGTTTTAATGTTTTTGTCTTTTTTTTTTCAAAATGTCTTTCTCTTTCCCAGTTTTTTTTCTGTTTTTATTTTAATTATGTGAAGCACTTTGAAATGCCTTGCTGCTGAAATGTACTATACAAATAAAATTTGATTGATTGATTGGTCTGACACAAAACACTGAAGTTTCTAGCTCCAAAGAGAATGTGAAAATGAATGTGAAAAGTTTAAAGTGTGTAAATGAGTCTGCGTCAAGAAGACGACTCCTTAAAATAACATTTTGTTAAAGCATCCAGTCACACAGGAGTTCACGTTTAAGCCAAATTTATTGAAGCAGCGATGGAAGAAGACACTGGGAGCTCCTCTGCTTACGGCCCAGCTGGTTCATGTGTTTACAGGCAAACACACACTCCACTCCTCACCCCACAGCAGAAAACACACACACGCTCACACACACACACATCCACAGAAATCTGACTTCAGCTGTTATTTAATAGAAATAAAAAGCCACAGAGGGAAAACCTGGTTTTTAGCACCAAAAGACAAAAATCTGTTCTTTGTCACGATAAAGGAAATATTAAAGTTTGAGTCAGTTTCCTGTAAAAATATCTAGAAATTATTTAAAATGATTAAATTAAACATCACATATCATGTTTTATATAAAAAGTAAGAGAAAAACATGCAAATAAAAAGTCTTTGTGTAATAAAGGAAAGTTTTTTTTTTTTTTTTTTTGCTCTTAGGAATAAGCAGATTTGAAGAAAATATTTCTGAACTGTGAGAAAACGCTCATTTTCCCTGGGATTCTTACACAGATAAAAACTAGAATGAAATAATAGTTTTATGCATTAATATTCATTTCTGCCATAAAAATGTTTTTCATACAGTCTAAATAATCAGACTCCATCAGTAAATGCAACGAATATAAAACCCAGTAAGGGAAGAAAAAGAAGAAGCAGGAAACCAGTAAGTCCAACTGTGAGGTAATACAGAACCCATATGAGGAACCAGAACAGAGTCCAGTCAGAACCGGGTCTCTGCTGTGGAAACATGTCACCTCTCTGCTTCAGGCGTTTGCTTATAAGTGAATATTTTGGGTCTCATGTAAACAAAGTGTTAACTTCATGAACTTTGACCTTTGACTTTGTCTTCAGGCTCATTTTAAGGATTCTTCTCAATACCTGCAAAAACAAACCCAGATGAGAAACAGATCATGTCTGATTACACTTTCTGAAATGTTAATAATTCACTTGTTAAGATGTTTGTATCTAAAAATAAGGAAATACTTGTTTTACTATGCTGGTGGTAAAATGTGGACTTTGAAAACAGAAAAGAACCGGCTTCGCTTCCCTTTTTAGAACCAAGTTTTAAAAAGTTTTTATTAAGAAGTCCAATTGAAAATCTTCGCTCAGCCGTTTAGGGAACCACTGATATGTGGAAGAAGGTTCTCTGGTCAGATGAGACCAGATTGAACATTTTTATCTAAAAACTGTAGCATCTGAGAAAATCTTAGATCTCAATTTGTGCTTGCAGGACGTTTCTAAGCTGAAGCTGTGCAGAGCCGAAACGTTACAGCCGAACTAAATAACCCAAATTATTGCTGCTCATTTTTGTCACAGAGAAAAAAAAACATGGTTAATTTTTCAAAGTCATTTTTTCACCCTTTTATTCTTTTATTTCTAAGTCTCACAGTTTCAAGCTTAATATTTTGCTCCAAATTATAATATTTATTTAAAAATTAGCAAGCTAATATTAACTTAGCTTGCTAAATTAATATCTAGGAAGTGACATATTAATTATCAGGCAAAATTTAGTTTGAGCTAAATCACATATGTCAAACTCAAGGCCCGCGGGCCATATGTGGCCCCCCAGCATTTTATAGGCTGATGATTGACTTAAAATAGGTTTTGAGCACGACCTTATTACAAACTACATCTCCCACAATGCATTCCGATTGTTACCAGCTAACATTACGGCTTCTCGCCACTAGAGAGCAGCAGAGTCACCTCAAGCTGCTTACTGATCTTCCCAGCGAATAAAACTGAGACATCGACAAGCTAACATCAAAACATCCAAGAAAAGAAAAATCGATTTACAAGTAAGACTGTGAATAAAGATGTGTGTGAGTTAGTGTCAGGGCGGCAGGTCGCGCTAGACTTTTTTTGTTATCCGTTATCATGTACTATTTTTATCCGTGAAATTACAATCATATTAACATCGGCTATTTAGTCGCATTTTATGCGGTTTAGTTAATATTCACCGTGAATCCAGATCCCATCACAGATTAAGCAGATAAATACATCTACATTTTTCTCGTAGTGACAAAAACCACCCCAATAACTTTTAATAAATTAAATTAAGCGACTTCACTTAAATTAGCATCACTTCACCCACTGGGGTCTGAACGCACTTCCTTCTGGTTCCCATCTGCAGAAAAATCTGCGCTAATTCATCAGTCAGTTGATCTGTTTGATCCAAACAGATCAACTGAACTCTGTGAGTGTTTTACTCTGTGCGGTCCGGATTATTTATTTATTTATTTTTTGCGTGGTTTCGCTTCTCCGAAACGGACAGATGATACGTCTGCAGCTCCTCCAGAGCGCCGCTCTCCTGGATAACTTGCACCAAGAAGGCTCCATTTGTTAAATCCGCTGGATGAGTTACTTCCAGCGGTTTCTAATTCTAAGCAGCGGCGGAGTCTCGTCCGCAGTGGTTGATCAGCGGACTGCCATGTTACAATCTGATTAACTTCTGTGTCGTCATTTATTTCCTCAAGATAAACTGCCGGCTCCTCAAATGGATTAACACAACGTTCTCTTTAGTTTTCTCTGGTCTGTAATGGAGACTTGAATTTAACGCGCCATTTCAAACAAAGGTTTCGAATGCGCTTCCTAACCAGAAGCTCCAAAGAGTTGTTTAACAATATGAGGTGTTCA
>NW_015112784.1:253441-254695 GCF_001443285.1 Poecilia latipinna | reverse complement strand
GAGCTAAATATTTAGCTCCAAACTAAATCTTTAATTATCAAGTTAAATATTTAGTTACAACCTAAAAATCAACCTATAAACTAAATATTTAGTTTGATCTATAAATGAACGAATAACATGATGAAAATAGGACTTTGAAAAATTAACTCCAATTTTTTAAAATCTTAAAACAGGATAAATAACCCAAATTATTGCTGCTCATTTTTGACAGTGTAACTGTTTTCCCCATATGAAGCCTCAGGCCGAGGGATTCCAGAGACGTTTGTGAAGCAGATTCCAGTATTTTGGTCTGGGTTCAGACCCAGATCATCCCTAAAGCTGCAGGTTCCCCCCTGCCTGAGTGTTTTACCCCGTCAGGCTGCATCCAGAGATGTGCGCCGCGTTGCCCGTGTAGTCAACGTTACAGCGAGCCACGTTGTTGTTGAAGTTGGACTCTGGAACCTGCTGCCTGGGATTCACTGTCACCTGCAGGAGGACAGGAAGGCTAACAGGTTTATAGTCTGGACATGAGACATTTCACAGGTTGGACCCTAATATCTACTGTAACACCTGAACAGAGATGAAGAGAGGAGGGATTTTCACCTTCAGGATGTATTTTCCAGGCGAGACGTCGGTGATGTCGATCCACTGGCAGTCGATGTCGGCGCTGTAGGTGTCGTAACATCCGGGACTCAAACCCTGAACAGCAGCAAAAACAACTTCTTTAGATTTTAATACGTTAAACTATTTTTACGTTATGTCTTTATTCACAGTTTGAGCAGGTGAATCTTATTTTGGGAACCTGACTCTTCTACTTCCATTTTGCTGCCTTTAGAGGGCGCCACAGTGTAACAGAGCCATCACATCCATGAACTTTGACCTGTCTGGTGATGACTGTCTTGCTTTAACTATGCTTCATTCCTCCACCTTTACAGACCGTTGGGTACTGCTAACTAGCTAGCTAGCTAGCCCTAAAGCGCTACAGCAGCATTTAGTGGAAGCTAATGCTAAAGCGCTAACTTCAAACCCTGCAACACCATCTCAGTTTTATAATAAATGTATAATTTACATGTTCAGTAATTGTCATTGTGTCTGTATCTTGTTCTCTACTGTCTGTTTTATTTGTTCCTGAATGTTTCTTGTTTATAAAAATGTTGCTGGGAAACAAAAAAAAATAAATGTGAAGAATCAGACGTTGAGCAGGTGTGTGTACCTGGCTGTGTGTACCTGTGTGTGTGTGTGCCTGTGTGTGTGTGTGCCTGTGTGTGTGTGTGC
>NW_015112784.1:238020-249325 GCF_001443285.1 Poecilia latipinna | reverse complement strand
TGTGTGTACCTGGCTGTGTGTACCTGGCTGTGTGTACCTGTGTGTGTGAGGTGCAGGCGTAGCGGCGGTAGTATCCCGGGTCGCAGGACGTGTCCTCCAGGCAGAAGCTGGCCTTGTGGCCCTCGGCCACGTGGCTGTAGGTCCGAGCGTCCAGCAGCTCGTACAGGCTGAACTCATCCATGCTGTGAAAGTGGCTGAACACACGGCAGGTCAATATAAAAATAAAAATTCATTCAAATATTCCAGAAAGATGATCAACCTTACTGACAAACTCTGTAAAAATAGATCCTGTAAAATGTCTTTTTAGTCACTTCTGGAGTTCCTCAGGGTCAGAGTTCAGATTTTACTTTTTACATTTTTGGATCATATTTTATATTTCAGATTATTTAAAATCCCTCACATGAATCTGAGCTGTAGAAGAAAAGCTAATTCAATGTTAGACATATTCTAATTCATCTAGCAATGATAAAATGTTTCTAGTTTTATGATTAACAGATTATTTGATTATTTTCTGTTCCTTGTTGTTTTATTCAAATATTTAGGAATATGTTCAACTCTTGGTTTTAGTTGTGCTCTAAATGTGATTAAATTGAGTAATTTCAGAGTATTTATTTTACTACCTAGTGATTAGAACAAAGTTTTAAACGACAGTGATGTTAGCAATGAGGCTAAAAATCCTTCTTTGCATATTTTGCATTAATCTACTCAGATGTTCCTCAGTTATACGATGGAATATAACATTATTTTCACATTAATGGAAGAATTTCAGAATAATAGCTCATAGCTTGTAGTTTGTTGGGTTTGTTTTTACCTCCAGCCTCCATAAAATCAGCTCTAAAGTGGAAATCTGTAATGATCTGCGTACTTGTGACAGCTGTGCCACTCCCAGGCGTATCGGGGTCTGCTGGGCAGGAAGTCGGCCGTCCCCTGATTCTTCACCCTCTGAGTGAACCGCAGCAAAACTCTGGTGTCGTAATCCGCAGAAGAGCGAGACGAGCTGGAAAACAGAGGAGATGATCCGAGTCGAACGAACAAATTCACAACCTTTAAAAACATAAAGGATAAAAAAAAAATCTAATTTTCAGTTTTATTGTCTTGAATTTTCTTTGGTGCAAACATAAATGGTTTATATTTATATATTTATGGCACTGATTGTAGTTTTCTGGCTGATCTTTAAAAAGTCTGATCTGCTGATTCTGAGTTTGACTGGTTTTGTCTGAAAAGTCTTAAAGTTGTTAACATTGAGGTGAATATTGTGGCCTGAAGGTGTCAGTCATCCCTTTATCACAGCAGAGCAAAAATAAACTGATTTTCAGGCTTTTGCAGAACATCAGCTGATCTCTGATCTAATTGTTCCTGATTTATGAACCAGCTGATATTTTACAGATCTGCAGCAGTTTGCAGCGAAGCTTGAAGGATCTGAGCTTCCTGAAGTAGAACCGTCTGCTCTGTGCTTCATTAGTTTTCATTACAGATGTGAGCAAAACGTTGTCAATATTCTGCTACTGTCAATTGAATTGTTGTGTTTCCACTAAGAAACACAAATAAAATCAAACCTAAATGAGTTTGTTCACATAATAAGTCATAGAAAAAGCCACACCTTCATCGCCATTAATCTCCTTTGTTTCATTAACATTCAAGTTGAGGTGATTGTGTCAAAGCGTCCAGCAGATCTCTGGACTCATTCTGGACTTGGTTCAGGAAACAAACAGAACCAAAGCCCAAAAGCAGGTTGGGAAATTCAAACTGAGCTCAAAAGAACTTCAACTCCTTCCATATCTTCACTAATAAACTCTGCATGACTGAGGAAGAGGAAGCCTTACGATGCGAGGCAGTTCTCCTCAGCGGCGCAGCGCAGGTTGTACATGGGCGACCTCTGGACGTACGAGGCGATCTGGATGTAATACGGATCCGGAACCAGATCCGGGAGACCTGCAGCCAGGAGGAAGCAGTGAGGAAAAACTTTCAGATCATTTTAAATATCTGAGCAACAAACACAGAAACTTTTAAACGGCTTCAGTCAGAAAGAGAAGACGACTGAAGGAAAGTTGATTCTTCTGTTAACTTTAAAGCCTCTTCAGGAAACAAGTTTATATTCAACTGATTTAAATGGAATCAGACATGATTTAGAAGAAGCTGCAGCCTCTCAGTTCCTTCTAGTGTTAAAATCTACTTTAAAAAAAAATCAATCTCCAAATTCAAATCTTACAGGTTTGAAAGGAACATGCAATCTCTTTCTTTCTTTCTTTCTTTCTTTCTTTCTTTCTTTCTTTCTTCAGTTCCACCTTCTCTGCTGTTCTGGTTCTGGTTCTACAGACTGGGTTGGAAAGATTGCAATAACAGCTCTATAACCAACAGAGGGCGCTGTAAATCCCTTTTGAGTGAAAATAAAGAAAAGTTCAATATTTCATTATAAATTAAACAAGTTAAAGCTTAAAATATGTCATTTAGAAAATGTATCTCTTCTGCAGTCAGAGAAGAACCAGAGGAAAACTGGAGCATTTAATGTTTAAAGTGTTTGATATGAATGCAAATATATTTATTTCTGAGTTAACCAAAACCAGAAGGATTGGTTATTCATGTTTACACAAACTCAGCTGGTTTGATTCACTTTTCAGACACAAACTTACATTTTCAGAGACAGAATAATTAGATTTGTTGGTAAAACAAAATAAAGTCAAATTGTTGAATTCTTATTAGGATGGATTTTCTCTCACCATCAGATCTGCTGCTCCAGCTCAGAAACTCATTTAAACAATAACAGCCATCACTCACATCACTAATATTAGCTCGTTTTTAAAATGTTATCTGTTTTCAGCTCCTCTCTTATTATTTTTGATGCTGCTGTAACGGTTCGGTTCTGTTCAGTAAAAGATGCTGATGAGGATAAATCTGTTTTCCTGCAGAGATCAGGAGGTTTGCTGTGCAGAATGAAGTCAAACATCTGTCTGTCTTTAGCTTGGAGCTGATTGGGGGCCTGAGCTGCAGTAATGAGTCAATAAAAGCAGGAATTTAATCACCAGGATTTTCATGAGAGAAAGACATAAAAACCACAGAAGACAGAAACTTACTGCTGAACATGAACCAGTCTGACTCCCGTTTTCATTAATTAAACAAAACCAAACTCAAGATAGCAGCTGGAAAAGCTCGGCGTTGCTCTGACCGTTCTGGTGGTACCGGGTTCCGTATCCGGGCCGGGGCTGGGTCTGGGGTCTGGGTCTGCTGTACGTGTCAAAGTAGTTGTAGTAGGGGTCGTAGCCGTGGCGCTTGTAGGGGTTGTAGGGGTCATCTCCGACCATCATGTCCTCCCTGTTGGCCGGGGCAGAGCCGGCCTGAGGCTGCTGGCGCGCCACGGCGCGGAGCTGCGCGGAGCTGCTGGCGGCGGGGACCCGCGGCGCCCCCCGGGCCGCAGCGCCCGCCGCCGTGTCGTTGGCGCTGCTGAGGACCAGGACCGGGTCGCTGCGGCGCGGGGAGCCGCTCTGCCGCCTCCCGGTGGGTCTGTACTGGGCCCCGCGGCTCAGGATGCTGAAGACCTGCCCGTTGTGTTGCCATGTCAACCCCCTCCGGAGCGCATCAGACTCAGCAGCTTCCTGAGCGCAAACTGTCTCCAGAAAGCAGCAGAGGAAGCAAACATGCGCAAAGGACAGCGCCAGGCGTGCAAAAGAGCGCAGCTTCATGGTTCAATAAATTAGGAGCCGCTGCTTTCCGCTCAGCTGCAGATCTGAGGAGGTTTGGAGCTCAGCTGCTCCGACCTCTGATGGAGGGAGGAGTGAGAGAGGAAGAGCTTCTCCACCTCCAGCAGGATCCTGACTTATAGGAGGGTTTAACTCTTCACGGATCGCTTCACACTGAAACTGTAAAGATCAACCTGCTGGAGCTCGTTTTAACTTTAAATAAACACAAACAAACAAAAGTTTATTTTTGTATTCTTCAAATACATCTATTAATCCTGCTAATTGGACCCGACAACGTGTTTAGTTTGGATTCTTAAATGTTTGGAAAGTTGAGTTTAGTTGTAAACAAGCTGTGGTCTGACTCTGAGATTCTTTCATAATGCAGCTGCTGCAGCTGCTGCTGCTGCTGCTGCTGCTGCTGCTGCTGCTGCTGCTGCAGGCGTCACACAATTGCAGCTCTGCTGCAGCCAAACCAAAGTGCAGCAGCTGCAGCTCGAAGCTGCAAGGGAGGAATAAACTGCAACATTTTATCTGGAATAATCAATCACTGCCAAAGATCTTCTCAAATTATTTTTCATAATCACAAAACCAAACATGAATCTCTCAGTAAAACCATCCTGAGTTTTTCCAGAGTTTTCATCTTGTTGAGATGATTTGAGTTAAAATCAGAGTTTTGATCCATTTTCCACAGTGAGGTGTGAAGCTCAGCCTGTTTGTCTAATTACAGCATCTCTCTGGTCAGAACTGAGGCTGAAATTATTCTGAGGTTTCACTTCTGACTCAACGTCGCTTCAACCTGAAAACTTGTCCACCGAGTCGTTTTCAGGTTATTATTCACAGAACCGGTGGCATCCAGAGCAGCACAGTGATGGAGAGACTTTGTTATTTTGTCGAGTGACGACCAGGAATGTCTGAGATTTTTGGAGACAGAACAACTGAAAGTGGGTTTAGTGACGAACGAGAAGGAAAATTATGCTTTTTTTTTTTTTTACAGAAAAAACTATAAAAATTGTAAGAAATTGAATAAAAATGTATAAAACATTGTATTTGTATTTACACCTCTTGAAGTTTTTGAAGAAAACAGAAAAACATGAATGATTTTTCTTCCACTTCTCAGCTCTGCTCTACTTTGTGTTGGTTTATGACAGAAATCCCATAAAATATGTTAAATTCTGCCCTATATGACAAAATGGAAATAAGGTCAAAAGTTATGACTCTTCACTATAAAAACATAAAATCTTACCAAATATTTTTAGTGCAAAAAACTTGGCATCAGACAAAACTAACACAATAAAGATCAATAATTCCTTAATATTGATGAAAAAACACTGACATATTATTTCACTTGAATTATGAAAAATATCTTGTTAGAAGAGAATCTGCCTGCAGAATTAACATTTCTTTAATCAATAAGGGAATGTTTACTTAAACCTTTATATCTTGCTGAAAAGTTACTTTGTTGTAGTTTTATTTCAAGATATTTACCCGAGAAACTCGTCTAAAAATACATTTAGTGTTTCTGCAGCGTCTGAAACTAAACCTGCCGTCTTTGTTCTACAGCTGATCTGTTCAAACAAAATGCTTTTGTTTGGTTTTACTGGTAAATGACTTCTTGTCTCCTGCTGGGAGCTCAGGATGCTTTAAAACAGCTGAAAATGAGGCTCTACCAGCTGAGACGTTTCCTCTGCAGAGCGCCGTAAAACACACAACCTGCCACCCAGACAGACAAACACTTTCCTTTTCTACCACGTTCAGCTGCAGGTTTCATTGATGTTCTGTGATCCTGTGTGAGGTCATGCAGTGATGTGCTGAAGACAGAGATTGATTCTACAAGCTGAATTCATGAGGTTCTCCTGGTGCATCTGGGAACAAGAGCTGCTGTTTACATTCAGCAACACATTTCCTCCACCTGAGAAGAAATAAAGCTTCTTCTGTAACTTTGAGTTTTCCAGTTATTACTGAAGTCAAAAGTCTGAAACTTTCATTTAGAAACATCAGTGCAGATGCACAATCCATAATCCATAATCCATACCTGAATCAGTGGATGTTCTGCATAATCCAGGCTGAACCAGTTTGGTGATGATCAGCTGAGTTGGTGACCAAGTCGAGGTTTGATGAGGACGGATTCAGGTGAGTGAAAAACCTCAAACCTAAAATCTTTATTCTGTTTCTGCTGCTGAGCTGAAATTATGATTCCATGTTGATTAAAATATGCATGAAAGCTCCTGCACCAAACCTCCATATGCAAACATCAGGTCCTCACAGCTGGGTCAAAGGTCAGCACACACAGAGAGAGGTGTGTGTCTCTGTTGATAGTCGGGTTTAGGCCTGAATGAATCAGGGTGTAACACAAGTTGTATATTAAATCTGAAGCCGATAACTAAAAGAAGTTAAAATCTCCATTATTTATTTTCCACTGGCTCAGGACTTTACAACACAAACTTCAGGCTTTCTGAGGCCAAAACAATAAACTAAAGTAAACCTTTTATCCTTTTATCCACTGATGAGGAGGAAGTGGTTCCAGGTGTGGCAGCAGGTCTGCAAACACAGGAGCACAGATGGATCTCCATGGCGACCCCTAGAGGTCAGAGGACGTAATAGATCCGATTCTTTACCCTGAGCAGGCCTGGAGGACCTTTCTTCTTCTTCTTCTTCTTGTTTACCATCACTGCTTTGCCTTAATTATATTTAATAGTGCATAAAATAATATTTATTTCTGCAAAAGCAAATAAAGTTCATGTGTTCTCCTTTTACTTTGTTTCTATTTTACAAATATCACTAAAATATTATTAATGCAAATTTATACCAAACAACTGCATGAGGATTTGATGTTTATACTTTGATATTATACATTTAATATCAAGGATTGTTATTAAACGGCTCATTGTGAAAGAAGATCATAACAGGCAGAACTGATGAGACTGAAATCATCTAATGATTTTGTGCCCAAAATGTTTTGCAGCCCACAGAGTTAAATAACCTGTTCAGGTCACCTTTGATAGAAATCATTCAACTTTTTACTGTAAACTTCGCCCACACATGCCAGATTTCTCTAAATGAATAAAAACTATATGGCTTGTTTTCAGAAATGTTCAGAATCGTTTGAACGGCTCTTTGAAATGAATGAATCCTGAGGACTGGGCCTTTAGTCCCATCATTTCATACGTTTAGTCACCACCAGAGTCAGTCAGGAATCCAGCAGTAACTCAAAATTAAACGTGTGTGAACTTAGATACCAAACAGGCAACACAGTAAAATCAGACAAGCTGAAATGTGGGTCAGTCCATGTTGCTGGACTGAAGCATCCTGATCCTCCCTGCTGTCATTTTGACTCAGGGCTGGTTAGTTTCCTCTTCCTCTTCCTGTTCTCTCATCCCTCCTGTAACAGCAGCAGCTTCTGCAAACTCTCAGCTGCTTCGCCTGCATGGAAGTCGTTCTGTCAGGAGTCGGATCCTGGAAAACCTTTAAAACAGCTGAAGAGCCGGGCAACCTGACACGACAGAACCAACAACCAGCAGGGCTTTCCTGGAGTTCTGGCTTCTTTTACAACAGGAATGGAGGATTACTCTCATCTCTGTTGGGTAGATTTAATCAATCCATTAGTTCTGAGCAGAAGTGAAACAAAACTTTACTGCCAAACTAACATCAGGGGTTTGGGTGAAGGAAATGCTGGCGTTTGTTTTTTCTCCAGGTAGCCACGCAGCAGCTTGAAGCAGCAAAGTTTCCCCAAAACTCCTCAGAGCTGAAGGAAACATGACCTGTCTGCACAGGAGCTGCATTTTTACTGCATTGTGTAAAGATCAAAGGTATCGCAGCGCTCTGCGCTTTCAGGTTGAAAGCAGCAGCCGCAGCTCAGGCCCCAATGAGAAGCAGGTGTCGGTTTACACGGCTTCATAATGAGAGCTGCTACCTGGAGGGGCCTCCTGCACACAGGACACATAAACAGCCATGGAAACCCCAAACATTACAAACACTCCACAGCAGCCGCTCCGCCGTCACCAGATTGAGTCAGTTTGGGTTCGTAAAGGACGAGTCAGCAGAGAGAGATGAAACATTTCAGGATAACTAGCAGATCAACCAGGTGGGAGCTTCAGAAACGATGCAGGTCAGTAAGACGTTGGTACAGAATGAGGTGTTTGAATTCAACCAGCAGTCCTGAGGCTGCTCTGGAAAAACCGCAGACCTGATTCATGTGGTAGAATTAAAGAAACAGAGACGTGACACACGTGACTGCTGAGGATTAGAAACATGTGTTACAGGGAGCGGTGCAGCTGAACCTGGAGGACCGAGACGAGCCGAACGACCTGCAGGGATCAGGTTGAACTGGTTCAGCTGCTGGTTAGACTGGGATTCATCCAGTACAGAACCTTCCTCACCTTTAACCAAGATATCGGTTGATTTGTCAGATATTTTGATCACTGAGGATTATTTTTGTTTGTGTGTGTATAAGGATCAGATGAGGAGTTCCTCAGGGCTCCAGTCTGGTGCCACTGCTATTCAAAGGTTATATGACTAATGATGGAGGTTTTAATCCACAGAGAAATGTCTGGAGTAAAGCTGGACATCTTAGCATTAAGGTTAATGTTTATTGCACTGAGTTAAAAATGGCTTTTTAAATAATTCCACTTTCTGTTTCTTTATCCATTTAATGTTGGAATATTTTAGTTTTGTTTCCAGACCCTGATTGCTGGTAGAAAGTCGTCTGTAAGGTTGTGAGGACAGCAGGAACCCTGGACGTAACACTGAGACACAGCTTATGTCAGCTAACAGTAAACTGAGTTTCATCTGTCTGGTCTTGTTCTAATCTGTGGGTTTAAATATAAAATGTAAGCCAGGCTGGTCTTAGACAGACATCCTCCTCAGTTTCTTATCTCCATGGTCACAATATACAGAATTATTGCTTTATGTGGTGAAAATCTTTATCTTTAAGCTCCATTCTGGGCTCTGAGCTGAACTTCTGCTAGTGAAGACTTTGGTTCTGTTAAAATGAAAACGCTGTCAGTATTCTGTGTTGTAACGGTTTGACATTAAAACCTGAGCAAAAACCCAGAAAAGAAGGATTTCATCTGAGTCTGATGGAATGTCCTTGAGGACGTGACACTTCTCACTCTGAGGAGATAAAAATACTCGTCCGTGTTACCAAACCTCTGCAGAGCAGCACCAGCAATTAAAGCCAGGTTGGGTTTGGCTGGGCCTCCTCTAGCATCATCTGAAAAAAAAACTGTTATAAAAGCTGCTGTCACAGCAGACGGTTTTATGAAAACTAACAAACATGGAGCATCTTTGCAAGAATCCTAGTTTCCTAACTGCTGGTATGTCAGTTTGTGCAGAAGCTGCAGAGTTTTGGTGAAATATGGAGCTTTTATCAGATTACATCACAATGAAAACCTGGCACTGCTCCTGTGTCTGTGGCCTCCTGTTGGCCCAGAGGCACCGCTGAACCACCTTATGAAAACTTCTGTCACTGAGCCCAGATCTCAGAACAAAGCCCCTTCCTTTGTCTGTCTGTTAAATTTAGCTTCAAAAACCATACACTTACAAAATCAGAGGTTCAGACTCTTTCCTTCCAGGTGAGCAGCAGCTGATGAGCGAAGGCCTTTTCTCCACCATCCACTTCATTCAGCAACTGGTGAGAACAAATACTGACAGGATTTGAAAGTTCATGTCAGTCAGAAGAGTTTCTGTCGTTCTTCAATTAATCGTAATTTCAGATTGGGTTAAATTCCCATTAATCTCTGATTCCAGATTTCCGATTTGCCTTCATCAGTAAAATGTCGAACTTTTCACAGGAAACTAAAACTTTTCAGGCTGTTTTCTAGAAAATTCTAAGTGCTTTTAATTTGTTATTTCCTTTGTTTTTTGGTTCTCTTCCAGATTAAAGATCCATTAAACTTTATTGACTGATCTGACCTTTAACCTTGTCTGTCTGCAGTCCTTCATTTACCAGAACATTTCTCACCTCATATGCGATATTATCTCTGAATTAGAACATATATGAACAATGAGTTTGAATCTTTTCAAGTAAAAATCCAGCAGTGACAACGAATGTGAAGAAGAGAGGAAGTTTTGCTGAGTTTAGTTTCTTCTGGGAACAAGAAATGTTACAAGAGGCTCCAAAACAACACGGCTGGTTTCCTAACACACTGTAAAAACCATTTTCTTTGCCATAACTATCCGTGTGGAGACTGACTGGTTAGGTTTAGGACTAATGTGTGGATTCAGTTTAGGTCAGAGTCTGGAGGTCAATGCAAAGTTCCCACAAAGATAGAAACATAAATATGTTGTGGCCATTTATGTTGACTATTGATAAATCATAACTTCTATAAATTTAGTTCTTCTTTGGGCACTTAGAATAAACTTTAGTTAGTTTAGAACCAAGATCTGTAATTAATTTCATATTTATATGTGTTTAGATTATTTTGGTAACTTTCAGACCCTCCCATTCGTTAAAGTGACTGATGACACAGCGGAGTCATGGCAACGGGAGGTTTTTGTAAAATTATTACCTTATAACTACTTTTTGAACTTAAAACATTAGATTAAGTTAACTTTTGTTTTCAGCTAAGTTGTAAGAAATTTTAGTTATTTTTTGTCTATATTTTTTGCAATAAATAAAGTATATATATTTTTTTCAAATAATGAAGTCAGAATAGTGAGAACCAAACTACCTGTTTCCACCATGACCTTTCCTGGAAAACTTTGATTTTGCAGCATTAGAACGAATGAATGTGTGTTTATCTCCAGGTTGTGTTGTTTTATGTTTAGGACAGGTAAGAAAACGACAGTCAAAAGACGTTTCTTTAGGTGGAAAGTCAGAGAAACAGAATGATTTACTGTCTTCCTTCTCCAACATTATGGCTCACATTTTACTGAGTCTTGTCTGGTTTTGTCTGCAGCTGATAAAAAGATTGAATTTTTATAATCAAATTTATATTTGATTTAGTGGAGGAATGCAGTGATCAGGCCTTTTTCATTTAACACTGATCTACAGTTTTCATTCAAGTGTGATCTTCAAGATCTTGGGATTTTTTTCTTCAAGAAGAAAAACAATATTCAGCATGCTCTGTTTCAGGTGGAAGTTCTGAATGCAACAGAAAAATATTAAGATTTTTCCACTTTATGCTTCAAAGCATTGACCTCTGACCTTCATGGGATGGGAATGTTTTACTTTAACTAGGACTTGCTGAAAGGCAGAGCTGATGAAAAATATTTTTAATGCAAATATTTACATTTGAACAGGAAAATAGCAGAATGAGCAGCAAATGAACCAAATGCAGAAGAAGAAAAATGTTTTTATTTCTCTAAAACATGAAAAACTGCAGCAAATAAACAAAAGGAAGATTTAATATTCAAATCTGACGAGTTTAGAAAAATAGGAGCCGACAGAAACAGAAAATGTTCAGAGAGAAAAACTGATCAACATTTCAATGAAATCTGATGAATGAAAGGAAAAAATAAGAGAAACAACATCTTGATATTCAGTGTGAAGCTTTGACTGGAAACAAACAGGAAAACATGAGGATCCTGGAATAATCCTGGAATAATCCCAGCTTCCATCTTTAAAGGACTGGAAGAAGAAAAAGTTTCCAAGGACTCAATCAGAAAAGTTTCACCAAGAAATAGATCGGAAG
>NW_015112784.1:210438-232726 GCF_001443285.1 Poecilia latipinna | reverse complement strand
ACCATTGACTCATTATAAGCCTCTACAGACCTGAATGAGGGAAGTCAACCTTTTGTCTGGGGTGTTTTAGCAGGGATGCCCTCCTGATCTGTACCGTCAATGAGGCCCGTTGAGGGGGGCCAATATGCTGAAGTGGCCCTCGGTGAAACTGAGTTTGACACCCCTGCTTCAAAGCATCAACCTCTGATCTGCATTAACTTCAAAATAACTGATAAGTTTCATAACATGACAAAAATCTAAATCTTATTGGTTTTGATCAACATGATTCTATTGATCAGAACAAATCAAAGGAAAATCTAAATTATTTGTTTTTGCTGTAAATTTATTCAGTGAAAACATATCTCCCATTACAAAACATGTCAGAAGGAAAATGGAAACATTTACTGTAAGCGTAGTGATAGAAAAAATAATCCTGGAATAATCCTGGAATAATTCTGGAATAATTCCTGCTTCCACCATTAAAGGAGTGAAAGAGGAAGAAGTTGAATCTTTTAGACGAGTTTCAAAAAGAACCAGACTGAATCGATGAATCTGAAGAGAGACAGACATGAAGAGACTGAACTGTCTGTTCAACAGTGACAGAGATTCTCTGACAGGAGGAAACTCTTCAGACTCAACTGAGCAAAGACACTAGAAGAACTGAACCTCCAGACCCCAAATCCAGGAAACAGAGGTTCAGTGAACGTGGTGTTGAAGGTGTAGAGGAGGATCAGTGATCCAGAGGAGACGTCATAGAAAGACAGAATGCCAGCAGGACAGTCCACATACACGGCTGTCCTCCTCTGTCTCTCTCTGTTAGAGACAGAGGAGGCGATTGGTGTTTCTCTGTTGTTGTGCCAAACAGAGTAACCATTAAAATCAGAGCAGCTCAGACTCCAGGACTGATCATTCAGTCCAAACCTGCAGTTTCTTCTGTCTGCTCTTCTCCAGAATTCCCTGTAACTCACAGAAATCTCAACTCTTCCTCTCCACTCGACCTCCCAGTAACAGCGACCAGTCAGACCAGTTCCACACAGCAGCTGAGGAAGATCAAACCTGTCTGGATGGTCAGGATACGACTGAAGCTCCTCCACCCACGTCACCTTCCTGTTGTCTTCAGACACTTTGAGCTCTCTGCTCACTGTGTTTGAGTCGATGGTGAGTTGACAGGAATCTGATGGAGAACAAACACAATCCAGCTGCAGTTATTGATCAGTTATTGACACTGATGATGACTCCTGACTGAGTGATGAAGATGGTTGAGTGTGAGCTGCTTTGTTGTCATGAATCAGGTGAAAACACACTTACACTTCCTCAGACCTGGTGTCAACCATCGGCCTCCAGCAGGCTCCACCCTGAAAGGAGGAGGGGGTCAGACCATCAGCCTCTTTCAGCAGCAAACATGGACATTACATGTCTCTCACTGTCCTCCACTGAGACAGGGACAGTCCAACACTTGGACACGTCCACTTGTTGTACCACCTCTGGTATAAAACAACCACAAAGAGCTTTTCCTGTCCTCCAGCCTGGCTGGTGAATTTTGGTTCAAACTTCTGTCAGATGCAGAGAAACTCAACTTCTTCCTGTCTCACTTCAAAATAAGAGTCCCAACATGAATACAAGATGCCAAGTTCAGAACAGACATATTTCTATCTGCTTCTCATAACCAAAGTTACAACATGAAGTGAAGACAGAGAAAAAGCAGAACCTAGAAAACTGACTGCATGAAGACAAACTGTGTTGTTCCAACACATTTTTCAAAGCTTTAAGTGTGTTGGGTCTGATATTTTACTGAATTATAACATCAGTATCAGTTCTGATGATGTTCCAGAGTTTTAAACATGAAGTCTGCAGACACAAAGGAGATGGGGGAACATTTTACAGCAGGCATTTTAAATAAGGTTACTAACCTAATTACAAGCTCATACATGAACTTTGAAACATTAGAATACAATAATCATCAGTAACATCATGAAAATTCAGCCAGAGCTTCACTCAGAGGAGAGGCTGCTGTTTCTGACTGAAGAACAGAGACGTTCCTCCTCTTCCTCCTCCATCAGACCGTCTCTGCTCCTCCATCAGTTCCTCCATACCTGAGAGCTTCCAGTCTCCACTTTGGATCCTTCAGTCCAGCCGACAGCAGCTTCACTGCTGAGTCTCCTGGATGGTTGTAGCTCAGGTCCAACTTCTTTAGATGGGAGGGGTTAAAGGTCAGAGCTGAGGCCAGAGAAGCACAGCCTTCCTCTGAGACCAGACAGCCTGACAAGCTGCAGACACGATTCATCACATGATGAGAAACAGGAGAAAACTGAGGGAGAACACAAGTTCTGATCTGGTCATTTTCTGAAAGTAAAAAGCTCCATACACTGATTATTACTTGTTAAACTATTTTTGTTGGTAATAAAAAGAAGCATTTGACACATTTAGAATGGATTACCTAAATAATGTGGGTGTGTGGCTTGTCTGTTAAGTGTGGTGACAAGTTAGATAAATATCAGTCAGTAAAATGTGAAATGGAGGCAAACAGTCAGTAGCTACACTAACTATGCAAAATATATATATGTATATATTTAAACATACACTCACGCACACACACACACACACACACACACACACACACACACACACACACACACACACACACACACACACACACACACACACACAAGAACATTCAAAGGGAATAAAAGTCAGAAAAGAAAAGTTGACTAAACTATTATTGAATGAACTCTTCTATCATCTTTGATTGCAGGTAATGGACAGATATCTGCTTTGAACAGGATGGAGATCGTCGTACCTGAGAGTCTCCAGGTTGCAGTTTGGACTCTCCAGTCCAGCAGAGAGAAGCTTCACTCCTGAATCCTGCAGGTTGTTGTTACTCAGGTCCAGTTCTCTGAGGCTGGAGGACTGGGAGCTGAGAGCTGAGGACAGAGCTGCACAGTTTCTCTCTGACAGGTTGCAGCCACTCAGCCTGAGGAGACAGGGAGGAAATATTTTACTAAGCAACCAATAAAAATATATAATTATTCATGTTCAGTCACCAATGTTCTCCTTGGAATTATCAGTGGAACCGTCTTATTTTATGTGTCTTTGTGAATCAATATGTAACTCATCACCAGCAGATTTATAAGTGTAAAAACTATGTGAAGTAACAATGTATAAAAGAGCGCACCAGAGAAGAGGAGAGGTCATGCTAACATATAACACAAATTATATATTAGTGAGTGAAAAGTAATCTGATAGGAGTGTAAGTTCACCAGGTGAAAGCCTGGAGATGAGGGCTATGGCCCAGAGGCCTCCAGGCTGCAGACACAGGCTTATTTTACTGCCATAAGTTGAGAGCAGACATTTTCAGTTTGAAAGAGGATTTTTATTTCCTTGTTCTCAAAACTTGTAATATTTGTGGTTATATTTTGGGTTTGAAAGCAGAATTTCATGCCTGAACTCAAAATGTCTCTTTAGTTCATCATTATTTTGCCTCAAAGAGCCTCACTACTGGCTTTCTTTGACACTTTCATTTTCAGCAGTACAGCTGTAGGTCACAGCCCGGTTTGGGTATAAATCACAGACCTCACTCCCTCCTCCGCCCGCCGGATGGCAGTGGAGCCAGAATCTGAAGTAGCCAGGGTTGCCATGGCGACTGGCAATAGTTGATATCTTTTCTCAGCTGCACAAATGTGTGATTTATTTGCCATGTGGACACAGAGTGAAATGGGTCTGTTCTGCTCTGACTGTTGGTGAAGGTTTGGTGTTGAACAGATGACCATCAGACCGGCTGCAGGGCTGAGGAAGCAGGAGAAGCTAATGGCGGCTGCAGAGCGCCGTCACTATATAAGTTTCCAATAACACAGAATAAGAGTCGCTAAATTTATTATTCGTTATTGTTTTGAAAAAGTAGAAGTCACTAGCAGTCTGAAAATAGCGACAAAGTGGATAAGTTGACAGCAGTGCTCCTTTCGTCCTGATCCCTCTCCTCTCGTGGATCCGCCACATTCGCTGTAATGTTTCCAAATTTGCGATGGGTGGAGTTTAGCTTTCAGAGGTTAGTTACACTTTAAAGAGTCACGGCCTTTTCAAAAGAATGGCTGTTGATTTTTATCAGTTTATGGGTTTTCTATTAATGTCTACCTAGACAGACAGATGTTCCTATCTATACATCGATATAGAATAGATCCGTCTATCTGTCCTATTTGTGTGTTCTCCACAGATACATAGCCACACAGGCACACCCACTAGAAGAAAACAAACGCCCCTTCGAGGAGGCTCCCACTGAACAGGAAGGATAGTTTTAGGTCCAATAGGGTCACAGTGGAGAGTGGATGACTTAACAAGTCCCAGAGGAACTATGGTACTGCTGTTGGCTTTAATCTCATTGATGGAATCAAGCAATGAAGCTGAGATCAAGAATAAAACAGTGGCTTGTATTCAAAGGTCAACACAAGAAAAGTTGACTAAACTATTATTGAATGAACTCTTCTATCATCTTTGATTGCAGGTAATGGACAGATATCTGCTTTGAACAGGATGGAGATCGTCGTACCTGAGAGTCTCCAGGTTGCAGTTTGGACTCTCCAGTCCAGCAGAGAGAAGCTTCACTCCTGAATCCTGCAGGTTGTTGTTACTCAGGTCCAGTTCTCTGAGGCTGGAGGACTGGGAGCTGAGAGCTGAGGACAGAGCTGCACAGTTTCTCTCTGACAGGTTGCAGCCACTCAGCCTGAGGAGACAGGGAGGAAATATTTTACTAAGCAACCAATAAAAATATATAATTATTCATGTTCAGTCACCAATGTTCTCCTTGGAATTATCAGTGGAACCGTCTTATTTTATGTGTCTTTGTGTTTTTTGTTGTTGTGTAATGACAAGATTCAATATTTACATCATTATCCTCATCATCATCATCATCATCATCATCATCATCAGATTTCTCACTACCAAAGATAAGTGCAGTAACTATGTATAAAAGAGAAAAACAGAGGTCATGCATTCCATACCATACACAGCCAAAAACACAAAAACAAATTTTCTCCTAAAGTGCAGTGCTAAATAGGGTTAAAGTGCTAGTTTTAATAAAGTGCAAAAGGTACCATTAAAGTGCTATACAAGTTACTTAAGTAAAAATGGGTCCAGGTAATGAAGACCTCTTCAATACAATGACTGACATCATTTTCCCCACGTCGGTATTTTTGATGTTTTAAGAAGATTAAACATAGATAACAATTTGCACCAAAGAAGTTTTAACTATTCATTGAATATTTTAATAATTAGCTTGCAGCCTTTTGTTTCAGGTTCTGCACAGCTGCTCCTCACTGAGAAGTGAGACGGCTGCCTGTGAGGAGAGGATAATTGTTACTCAGAGCAAAGAAGAGCTGCTGGTTCATAGGTGAAGTAAACGTTTGTGTAGAATTAGTTAAATATGGATGCTAAAGTGATGTGGTGCAGAATGACTAACCTGTTCTGTCCGTTTTGGAGGGAAGCAGAGCTGGGAAACTTATTGCTCAAGTACAGCTGCACATTTTCTGACATTATCCTACTCAGCTGCACATCCTTGGAACTGGAGTGAACCGTTTATAATTATTCCAGTTTTTTATGCTAACATTTTGTCTATGTTACCCTTAATTTGTTTTTTATGTTTTATCTTTGAGTGAATCTTTGTGGTTTGGTTGTTTGTAATTTTGCTGTTGTTGCACCAGAGTTTCCCCCGTTGTGAATTATTAAAAAAATATTGCTATTATTTGATATTTATTCATCTAACATGGTGATATATCAGTTCTCTAATTAAACAGTTATGAACTATAATTGTAGAGGAAATAAAAATGAACAACAAACCTGAAGAAAACGATAGTGGTATTTGATCCATGGCTGTATGTCTGCATAGGTCTAAAACTTACAAGTAATTAAGTTTTTTCTTTAATTTACACAACTATTCTAGTTATTTATAATTGTGTATGAAAGGTAAAAAATGTTTGTATACATACAAAGTAACATGTCTGTTTCAAATAATTCCTTCTGTGTATGTGACTTCCACATTAGCATGTCTGTGTTACTGATCTACATTTATGTGCTATAAGCTATAACATCTGATTACTTTTCCCAGGGAGCAGAAGGAGAGCAACATGGCTGACATGATGGAGAACGATGAGGAGAACCATCAGAACAACAGGATCTCCTTCAGGAGGAAGCAGCTGCCAGCAGACGGCAGAGCTCCATGGAGAGGGTTCAGGCAACAAAACAAAAATAAAAGCTGTTGTGTCTCAATGAACAAAATCCTTTTTTATACTCACTCCACATATTATTGTACATATTGTAGTTTGTATCAAGGTCCTAATACAATCCTCACAAAATGTGAGGAGCTTTAGCCATAGTAAAAATAACATGATATCATATAAATATTAACAATGTAGATTACCAATGAAAGTATCCAAAACTGGATACATTATTCAGCAAACCAAACATTTTGACATTATTTCATGGTTGCTATTAAAAAGAACCCAAAATACAAATCATGCTTGTTCATTTATACTTTGTTCATCATTCTATCCACTCACTGTTTATCTGTCTTCCTGCAGAATCTTCAATGTAAGAAAGTGAGAATGTGTCCAAAACCTGTAGCCTTATTTAGTGATAAATAAGACTGAGTTTAAACTTTTAAGCCCCCGATCAACTCTTAGTGACCAAACTGTGAAAACATGGAAGGTTCGATTAAAACTAGAACCAGTCAGATTAGAAGGAATAAAGTTTTATTTGTTCTCAGTTTAACTTGGACATCATATAATTGGAACCATATTTAAATGTATTGTACCTGAGAGTCTCCAGGTTGCAGTTTGGACTCTCCAGTCCAGCAGAGAGAAGCTTCACTCCTGAGTCCTGCAGGTTGTTGTTACTCAGGTCCAGTTCTCTGAGACTGGAGGACTGGGAGCTGAGAGCTGAGGACAGAGCTGCACAGTTTCTCTCTGACAGGTTACAGCCACTCAGCCTGAGGAGACGGGGAGGAAAATCTGTGATTGAACAATCTAAAATTATGTTTATAGCTTTCAGTCACCAATGTTCTTGGAATGATTAGTGGAGCGGTCTTATTTCACAGGCCTTTGTGTTTCTTTTTGTTGTGAACTCGTTCATTATAAATAAACTTAAACAAGAATCAATATCTTTCTCATCATTAGCAGATTTCTCTCTATCAGTGATAACTGCTGTAACAGTCTGTGTCCTTACAGAGCTTTGTTGGAGGCTTTAACCACTGGCAGCAGCCTCAGAAGAGCCTCCTCTGAAGCAGAGTATTTCTTCAGGTCAAACACATCCAGATCTTCTCCTGATGACACCAAGATGAAACCCAGAGCTGACCAATGAGCAGGAGACAGTTTATCTGAGGAGAGACTTCCTGAACTCAGAAACTGTTGGATCTCCTTTACTAGAGAACGATCATCCAGTTCATTCAGACAGTGGAACAGATTGATGCTTTTCTCTGCAGACTCATTCTCACTGATCTTCTTCTTGATGCACTGAACTGTTTCCTGATTTATCTGTGAGCTACTTCCTGTCTGTTTCACCAGACCTTGTAGGAGTCTCTGATTGGTCTGCAGTGAAAGTCCCAGGAGGAAACGGAGGAACAAGTCCAGGTGTCCATTTGGGCTCTGTAAGGCCTGGTCAACAGCTCTCTGATGGAGAGACTTTAGTTTAGGCTTATTAAACAATGAAGAAAATTTATATGTCTGTGTTTCTTCCATCAGGTTGACTCCAGAGTTGATGAACTTCAGATGAACATGAAGAGCAGCCAGAAACTCCTGAACACTCAGATGGACGAAGCAGAACACCTTGTCCTGGTACAGCCCTCTCTCCTCTCTAAAGATCTGTGTGAACACTCCTGAGTACACTGAGGCTGCTCTGATATCGATGCCACACTCTGTCAGGTCTGATTCATAGAAGATCAGGTTTCCTTTCTGCAGCTGATCAAAAGCCAGTTTTCCCAGAGACTTGATCATCTTCTTGCTTTTTCGACTCCAATGTGAATCTGTTTCAGCTCCTCCATCATACTTGACCTTCTTCACTTTGGTCTGAACCACCAGGAAGTGGATGTACATGTCAGTCAGGGTTCTGGGCAGCTCTTCTCCCTCTCTGGTCTCCATCACATCCTCCAGAACTGTAGCAGTGATCCAGCAGAAGACTGGGATGTGGCACATGATGTGGAGGCTTCGTGACGTCTTCATGTGGGAGATGATCCTGCTGGCCTGCTGCTCATCTCTGAATATTTTCCTGAAGTACTCCTCCTTCTGGGGGTCATTGAACCCTCTGACCTCTGTCACCATGCCAACACACTGAGGAGGGATCTTATTGGCTGCTGCAGGTCGCGTGGTTATCCAGAGGAGAGAAGAGGGAAGCAGTTTCCCCCTGATGAGGTTTGTCAGCAGAACATCCACTGAGCTGGACTCTGTAGCCTCAGTCAGGATCTCCTTGTTGTGGAAGTCCAGAGGAAGACTGCTATCATCCAGGCCATCAAAGATGAACAGAACCTGGAAGTGTTCAAAGCTGCAGATTTCTTTGGCTTCAGTAAAGAAGTGATGAATCAGTCCCACCAAACTGAACTTTTTCTCTCTCAGCACATTCAGCTCTCTGAAGGTGAATGGAAATATGAAGTGGATGTTCTGGTGGGCTTTGTCTTCAGCCCAGTCCAGAGTGAACTTCTGTGTTAAGACTGTTTTCCCAATGCCAGCCACTCCCTTTGTCATCACTGTTCTGATTGGTTGATCTCTTCCAGGTGGGACTTTAAAGATGTCTTCTTGTCTGATTGTTGTTTCTGGTCTGTGTGGTTTCCTGGATGCTGTTTCAATCTGTCTGACCTCATGTTCATCATTGACCTCTCCAGTCCCTCCCTCTGTGATGTAGAGCTCTGTGTAGATCTGGTTCAGAAGGGTTGGACTTCCTGCGTTAGCGATTCCCTCAAACACAGACTGGAACTTCTTCTTCAGACCAGATTTAAGTTTATTCTGACAAACTGCAGCAAGCTGTTCTAAAACAACACAAAATGTAAAATCAGAAAACAAAATAATCTTGTAACGATGATGTGAATAAGTGTGATTCCATTTCTTCAGACATCAGTAAATGTGTCATTTCTCCATCAGGTCAAATCTTTGTAGAAATCCTCTTACTGCTCTGCAGACGGTCAGCCAGCTCCTCCTGCTTCATCCTCCTCAGGAAGTTCAGTGTGATCTTCATCACTGCCTCTTTGCTGCTCCTCCTCTGCTCTTCATCCTCACCTTCCAACACCTCATCATCCTCTCTCTGACTCTCTGAGCTTTCTGGATCATCTGGACTCAGAACCTTCTGGATCTTCTTCAGCTCGTTCTTCACAAAAGTGACAATGTTTTCCTCCAGCAGCTGGAACAGAATAATAGATGAAGGAAACATCAGACTGAAATCATGGAGCCAAACATCAGATCCATGTTGGACAGACTGACAGTCTTGTGGTTTACAAATTGCAGCTTAGAGATAACTGAACAGTCCAACCAAAAAAGGGCCAACCAGGAACTGGGTCTGTAAAGAAGCCAGTGGCTAGAAAACCTTTACACAGAACAAGTCCTTGTTTTTAATCATGTAATATTATTTACTGTACTTTCCTCTATTAATTTTTAAAGCAGTAGTTGTACACACACAGACCATAAATATGGAGTCCAGCTGTGTTTGATGCTGCTGGGTAGATGGACCAATGGGGACCTCTGAGCTCTGCTGGTGCAATCTGAGGAGGAACAAGAACAATTAGGATGGGAGAAAATATTCATCCAGCAGAATTCACAAATAAAATCACCAAGGGACTCATGCATACAGTATTTTAAGTGAAAGTTTCACTTTACAGTTTGCCACAGGGACAAATTTTTAAAAAGCAGAACACAAAAAAATTCTGATGCGCACATGCATGTGGCTGTTCATCTTTCCTTCATATATGCCAATTTGTAAGAAATAGACATCTGTCCTGGGCCAGATGACCTGGACACCTGGACTCCAGTTGTCACAGTACACGGTGTAACACCGATGGCTCGGTCTCCAATACTGGATCCTGTTCAGCACAGATGCAAGAGCAATGCTCCAGTGAGCCTATCTTGGCTCTTAGCCAGTTGTCATCAGGGGCCAGAAGATCTTGGTGTTCGCTAAAATTACAAATGTACATGTACAACATTGTTCAGCTGTGCCAAATGCATCCATCAGGCACCATTATCAATGGGTGTCATCATGATGTTTATATGCTCACAGCTGTCACAGAACGCTTCAAACCTGGTCACAATAGATATGTTAATCTGTGGTAAAATAAGCAAACAAACAAATCAACAAACAAAACAGTTTATTGTCTCACCTTAGTGATCACTGGGGAGAGGATTGGAATGTTGTGCTGCCTGGTTTAGGATGGAGGCTGCAGCATAGACCTTTTTTGTTTATTTGAAAGGTCTTGATGTATAGTTATGGTTCACCAGTGGAAGCATATATCACACAGAGTTTTTGAATGTTTATGATAAAGTTGATTTATGGTTAAATTTCAATATATGACAAAGGATCTTAGGGAATCATGAAACAGTATGGCTTAAATTCCTCACCACTTGTGTCACCATTTCCTCCTGTTTCCAAACAGGTGTACATAGTTCACACTGGTCAGAGTTGGAATGAGACACATCTTCACGCCAAGTTTGTGTTTTATAAATCAAAACCTTTGATGTCGCAGAATCCAGGATGCCTCCAACAGCTACCATTCTACCCATTTTACCTGTGCTTTTAGAAAACATCCAACTGCTTGACATATGAACATAGAAATGTGAGAAAAGAGCTGAGCTCACATAAATCACACATTAAAATAAAAACAGGTCAACAGGTTTTTCCATATTTGTAAATGTTTCAGATCCAGCTCACCTCCTTGATGGTGGAGATCCAGGAGATTTAAAGTTGGTATAAAGACCCTTTGACCTGTTACTCATGAAGGACACACAGCTGGGTCCTGGTTCTTGTTCATCAAGAAATCTGACAGGAAAAAAAGCTATTTCAACATTATTCCATCCATATTTTCTAGGATGAGTCATATTGAAAACTTTTGTCATTCAGATCCAGAAAATGTGTTAGAAGTTGGTGAGTTTTCCAGATGTCTCCTGCTGGAACCCAGAGCTTCATCACCTCGTCTGTTTGGGCCTCATACAGTGTGAACGCTGTGTGAAACGGGCTGTGGACACTTAGAGATGGTGACCTCACCTCTGACCTTTGCTCCGGCTCCCATCTTCCCCACACAGAGTGGTTTTAGAGGGAGGGACTCCCTCCTCTCTGTCCTCACACTGATCCATGCTGCTGAATTCACTTCAGCTCACACACACTTTCTACCTGCAGAGGAAACACACATCATTCATCAGCTCTGATCATCCTTTACATCATTAGAGCTGGAAAAAGACCAGCTGCTCCTCCTCTGATTGGCTCTTCTCTGCTTCATGTCAGTGTCAGGTGAATGCACTGATATGCATTCACCTGCATTGAGAAGGCAGAGGAAGCTGCATCAGCTGCTGCACTTCTATCAGTCCACTAGATGGAGACATGGAGCAACATTTACATTCATATACTCTGACTCTCCAGCTGTCAACGGGGGAGAGGCGGGTCACCCAGGAGGGTCGCCAGTCCATCAGGGCAACACAGAGGCACACAGGACAAACAACCATGCACACATGGCTAAGGAGAACTTTATACAGAACAATTAACCTGACAGTCATGTTTTTGGACTGGGGAGGAAGCTGGAGTACCTGGAGAGAACCCACCATGCACAGGGAGAACAGTCCATGCAGAGAGATCCGGGCCGGGAATCGAACCCAGGACCTTCTTGTGACAGTGCTACCAACTGCGTAACTTGATTATTATGAAATTCAAACAATATACTTTATGTATTTGAAATAAATGCACTTGTCATTATTAATTTAATATAACTATACTTTAATAATACCAAATACATAAAAGGATTATGCAATTAAAATAAACAGGCTTTATTACACTGATGAATATGAATCATGTAAAGTTTATTTGATAGGTTTGCATTAAAATGATCTAAAAAAGGTAAATGGAAATTTGTCATGTAATGAAATTACATAAAATTTAAAAGTTATGGTTAAATATTTCTGTGAGTGTGAGGCGCCCCTGCGGACGGCGTTACATTTATGTCCACAAACCCACAAAACCAAACACGGTTCCAGGATGAGGAATCTGTCACAAAAAATGGCCACAGCCCCCATATCCAAGTTCTTTAATATGTGGCTTAAATTAAAGATGTGTAAATGCTGGTGTTTATGTAAACTATCCTCTCTGGATGTAAATATATAAACGTTTGGGTTTCTGTCAGTTCCATTAAGATGCAATAGAGGACTAAGAAAATGTATCTTTTAAAACGACCAATAATTTCATTTGACCGAACTGCTGCTGTAGGAGCCATGGTTCAAAACTGAACAAACTTTGACTCCTGTGCTTTTTTAAAATATTTCATTAGATGATTGCTTTGAATGTCGCCACGTTGCCATGGCAACCGACAGACAGCCCCAGAGATAGAAAGAATAAAGATTACGTTCAAGTGTATTAACAGTTAACATAAAGAAAAAACACTTCCCTCACAAAAAGTAGTTAAAACACCAAAACAGAGCATTCGGTCCGTTACAGGTTTATGTTATTAGCTCATTTAAACGCCTGATAATCTGATAATCTGTCATAAAGTGGATGTTTGGGTCGTTAACGGAACCGAAACACACACGGGAAAGTTGGTCAAAGTTAAGCTACAGTAACTAATCTACTGCCCACTTTTATAAAATGTAAACTTTTTACTGACCTGTGAAATGTGATTCTCTTGGATCTTGTTACTGCTGTAGCGCTGATAAACTGAAACGTTTTGCGTCTCTTTCCAGATTCTTTGGTTATTTTCCCGACCACTGATGAATCAGTTAGTCATGTGATATTCACTCCACTAACACAGAGAGGACCTGCCACTCACGTTTTATACATTCATTTTAAACAGCAGTCGTCCACTGACTGTTACTGCTTTGTACGCAGTGCGCAGCCGCTTCCGAGCTACTGTCCGCAAATAGATGCAGGTACATAACGGAACAAGGGTAGGAAATATTGGTGGGGACTGTCCCCTTCAGGACAAACTGGTGGGGACATGTCCACACCTTAGAGTCCAAACACATGATGAAGGACATCTGGACACGGCAGACTGAGGCCAAGCAGAACCACAGCCGAACCGGACTCTGTGTGTCCAATGATCAGGTAAATTGAAATTGAAAGTAAATGTTGCATAACTGATGGCGCCGCAGTTTTTTCTTCTTCTTCTTTTGTGTTTTATTGGAGGATGGCAACCAACTTAAGGTGCATTTACCGCCATCTACCGGACTGGAGTGTGGTCATCAAAGATATTCAGAGGGGATCTAATAATACACACTTCAATGGAGTGTATGCATATTCACACACATACTCATGACCTCATATAGGTATGTGTATGCACATGTATATACACATATATGCACTTGATTACATAACCTAGTAGTTTTTAAAGATGTAATTAATTCATTTCTAGTAGATTTTGATACATTCCCTAAATGATTTATTGTGGAAAATCATTCTAATAAAACATGTTCCACTGATTTCATCTGATTACAATAATTACAAGTCCCAGTTTCATGTTTCCCTATTTGAAAAAGAGAAATATTAAGTCGTGATATTATTGCGTCTTCTTTCTGGCTTCCATTCTTACATCTATTACCCTTCAGTCTTTTGAACATTATATAAATGTCTGCCAGTATCATGACTACCCCACTGTTCCTGCCACATGTTCAGGATTTTGTTTTGAACAATAGATTTCCCCTCATGAATACTGAAGTTAATTATGTCCAGTTTCAGGGCCTGTTTAGCTAATATATCTACTTTATTTCCTTCTATACCTACATGTGCTGGAATCCAGACAAATCGAGTGATAAGTGATACATAATTAATAATAAAGCCAACCTTCAAGATTTGCCAGTTTCTATACTTAATAATGCAGCTTGTCTATCTGATGCATTTATACATTTATTTAATTCCCTAATATCAGCAACTATTACAAAGCTGATATAATATCAGCTAATTCAACTGCTGAATAATCTGTTGTTCTCCTTTTAATCATGACTTTATGGTGTGGGATGTTCACAGCTGCCCAGTTCTGCCACTTTGTTCATCACAGATTCTGTTCCTTCCTTTAAAGAGGAACCAAAGAAATGCAGCGTGACTGATCAGAAGCTTCTTCTGTTATAGTTTATTGATGATGCTTTATCAACAGGAAGGTGTGTGTGTGTGTGTGTGTGTGTGTGTGTGTGTGTGTGTGTGTGTGTGTGTGTGTGTGTGTGTGTGTGTGTGTGTGTGTGTGTGTGTGTGTGTGTGAGGCCTTGAACATTAAAACAGAAAAGGCCGGTCAGTCCCTGTGGGAAACCTGAAACATTGCTGATTGGATGATTCTACCTTCGTCCGTTCTTCATCGACCAGAACGTTTCTCACCTCATCTGAAAACCTAGAAAACATTTAAACAGTTTGAGCTTCTTTAAGATGAGTTTGAATCTTTTCAGGTAAAAATCCAGCAGTGAAAACGGACGTGAAGAAGAGAGGAAGTTGTCATCATCTCATGGAGGCACCGACACAATTATTGATCAAAACCATTAGAAATGAAACTACAAGTTTAGTTATAAAATGAGAGCTTTAATATAGACTTCTTAATGTTGTAACTTTATCAGACATTTAACAGGATTCAGCTTCTGCCTCACATGAAGGGGGGAAACTCTCCATCAGCTTCCAGGTGATCTGCTGCTTCAAACAGGAGAATCAGTCTCTTCAGATCAGAGCCGATCCGTCTCCATCAAACACAGCGATAATCCTCTAAAGGTTTGGATCAAACAAACGTTTCATCACTGATGTGTTCAATGACAGTGGAGAATTTACAGCTCATAAAGAAACAGCCTCAGTTCTACGGCTTCATGGTGTTTAGGAAAGTTTCAACATGATTCCTGAGGCGATCAGGACGGATCTGAGCTCCAGATCAGGTCCACAGCCGCTCTGCAGAACCCAGAACACAGATTGGACTCTACCTTTGGACTTCCTGTTTGCATCAAACATTTGCTTTCATCTCCAAAGTACAAGCTTCATATTTTTCATCATTTCAGAAAGTGAAACTCATCATATTCATTACACAGAGAGTGAAATGTTCCAGATTTTATTTCTTGTAGTTTTGATGGTTCACAGAGATAAAAACCCAACATTCAGCGTCTCAGGAAACCAGAATGTTACATCAGATCATTAAAAATGATATTTTAAGCAGAAATATCAGGGTTATAGATCTCAGTCTGGGCTCCAGTGTTGATGCAGCAGCATGAAGATCCACCTGAGGTTCTGCTGAGGTTCTGGAGGTCCAGGTTCCTGTAAAACGTTCAGGTCATCTTCCTCAAAACCAAACTCCACAGATTGTCTATGGGGTTAAAGGTCAGGCCAGTTTGCTGTTGTTACCATGGTGACTGAACTATTGGTACCAGCAGATGACCCGAGTTTATCACCGACTGTGGAAACGTCATTCTGGTTCTCTTCACTCTTCCTCCAGATTCTGGGACCTTGATTTCCAAATGAAATGAAAACTTTCAGTTCTGGTTCTCCTCAGTCCAGTTCTGGTTCTGGTTCTGGTTCTGAGCCCAGGTGAGGCTCGTTGTCTCTGTGACTTCATCCTTAGTCCACCATGTGAAGCTCTCTCAGACTCTTGAATGGATTGTACTCAACAATCCTCTCCAGGTTTTGGTTATTCCTGTTGCTTTTGCGCCTTTTCCTACCTCACTTTTTTCTTCCACCCAACTTTCCATGAGTCTGCATGGACACCACTCTGAGAACAACCAGCTAGAAATGACCTTTTTCACAATCTGAAAGGGCTTTTAGCAAATTGTCTTTAACTTTTTGGTTATGTTTCCTTGTAAGCACTTTATGCAGCTTGAATTATTGGAAACATACTAATAATAAATAAATATGAAACTCGACACAAGTTTCCAATATTTAACTTAGAATGTTAAAAATGTTGGGGTTTTATTTTCTCCAAGTCAAAATTAGAAGAACTAAAGGTCTGAAATGTTTCACTGCATAATAAATCGACATCATGAGTTTCATTTTCTGCAAAGAGGAACAAAAACATTTTTCACAATCTAGGAATTTTCTGAGCTGTTCTTGTGTTTGTACATAGAAACGGGAAGTTTAATGAGATTTAGACACTTTAGTTTTGGGAGGCTGAACTTGGACTCGACTCTCTTCTGTGTAAACGACCAAACAAATGTCAAAATATGAAAATAACAATAAAACTTAACAACAAAAAGTCTACGCTACACTTTGACTTTAGCTCCAGTGTGGGTTATTATCTACGAACATGAATAACTGAGACACAGACACAGTGCTTTACAACAACCAGAACCACGCAGACAGAAACACCAGAGGCTGACAGCCGTTGGGTTCTGGGCTCCAAGGGAACCAAAGATGGGAAGGAAATCAGGTTTCAGGCAACATCTGGCACAAGAACAAACGATAAAAGTTCATCTGGTTCCTAAAGGGACTGATGAGGTTCAGACAGACTGACGGGTTCTTCTCCCTCCTCTCAGATCGGACCTCAGCCAGCAGAGTAGTTCTGGTCCATCATGTTCATGTCTGTCACCATACAGGAGTCCCAGCAGCCCCGGGGCCCTGAGCCGGAGCGGGGCCCCTGCAGGGCCCAGCGGGGCCCCAGCGGCTCACTGGTTGACGTGAGGCCTCAGGGCTTGGTAAAGTCCCTCAAACGTGGGTCGGTCCGTGATGTTGCGGCTCCAGCAGCGCATCATCAGCTCGAACAGAGACGGCGGGCAGAGAGGAGGGGCGTACAGGAAGATCTGGAGATCAGGAGAACGGCACTCAGTCACCATGGCAACAAAACATCAGGCTCTGATGAAATCAGTCAGACTTGGTTCTGTTGGACCAAACAATTAATCAGCTTAAGATTAATTGTTGATTAATATTTCCTTATCTTTTATTTTTCTAATCCTAGATCACAGTTTTATTATAGTTTGTAAATATGTCTAAGATTAATAATGTATGATAATCCTAATCTTCTGTTTATTCAGTCAGTATTTCATACAGCTGACACAAAACAACATTAAAGTTCATGTTTTTTTTTATCTAGCATATTATGAAAAATGCAGCCCTTCATGTTAAGATGGTCAGCATTCTTAATACAAGAGAAAACTCAAGATTTTAAGAACATTAATTGTTCTTAATCAAATTAATCAATTAATTGTTAGTCAGTCAAAATCAAGTTTAGATTAACTCATTAACTGATAACTTTCATGCTGGTTGAAGTAGAAACAAACCTATAAAACACACCAATCACAATAAAAGTTCAGAATAACAGCAGCAAAATGACAGCAGCTCCCCCTTGTGGTCAAACTTCTTCTTACACCCTGAACAGACCAGAACTCCCAGCCTGATTCTGATGGACCCGTCTCACCTGTCGGCCCTGGTTCCGGAAGAACTCGCCCGAGTTCTCGATGACCTGTTCGTCGGACAGCAGGCTGTACGGCTGCTCCTTACACAGAGTGAAGATTTCCCACAGCGTCACTCCGAACGCCCACACGTCGCTCGCCGTGGTGAACTTCCCCTGCAGGAGGCAGCAGGATGTTTAATCGGCTCATTTGATCTGACGGCCTGTTGGGTTTCACCTCCTCACCAGCAGGATGCTCTCCCAGGCCATCCAGCGGATGGGCAGCACGGCCCGGCCCTGGATCCGGTAGTAGTCGCTGCTGTACAGGTTCCTGCTCATCCCGAAGTCGGCGATCTTGATGGTGAGGCGGCGATCCAGCAGGCAGTTCCTGGTGGCCAGATCGCGATGGACGAAGTTCAGAGACGCCAGGTACTTCATCCCAGAGGAGATCTGGACGGCCATGTGGAGGAGGTCCGACAGGCTGCAGGGGGAGGAGGAGGCGGAGTCAGAAGGGAGGGAGTGGAGCCAGATGGGGAGGAGGCGGAGTCAGAAGGGGAGAAGGTGGAGACAGATGGAGAGAAGGTGGAGACAGATGGGGAGAAGGTGGAGACAGATGGAGAGAAGGTGGAGCCAGAAACGAGGTGGTGGAGACAGATGGGGAGCAGGCGGAGTCAGAAGGGAGGAGGTGGAGTCAGATGAGAGGAGGCGGAGTCAGAAGTGCTTCAGAACCGCTAAAGGTTTGGGCTCCTTTTGCATGAATTTTGAAGCAGATTTTATGACATCATCACATATTGTTTTTACGCGGCGTTGCACCTGACAGAGGGAATGTTGTTGGCGTGCGTCAGCGTGCTCTCGATCTCACGCTGACACAGGAACATGTTCAGGTCTCCGTTCTCCATGTACTCCGTCACCATGCACAGCGGGTCGGACGACACACACACACACAGCAGCCGGATGATGTTCGGGTCGTCCAGCCGGGACATGATCTTGATTTCCTTCAGGAAGTCGTTCCTGGAGGACAGATAGAGGACAGAGGACAGACAGTGGACAAGCAGAGACGTCTTCAGTAAACGTTGGACCCTCAGACACAAACTAAAGTCTCCATCTGGATCCAGCTGAACCCAGAAGCTGCAGTACCAATTAGAAAAATCCCAATCAATGAGATTATTACTGAAAAGTTTCAGGAAAACTCATAAATTATACAGATGTATTTTATTACAGATTATTGGTAATATTGATGATCTATGGGTCTCAGTGGATCAGAACATTAAATCACATCAATAAAAAAGAAAAGATCAGTTTCTGAGAACTGATCTTTTCTTTGTTCCCAGTTCTGGTCTGGGCTCCTTTTGCATGAATTTCTGCATCAGTGCAGGGTCAGGGTTTGACCTCTGACCCTGTCCGTCTCTCTGCATACCTGGCCTGGCTCGTGGCGTCGGCCCTCAGCTGCTTCACCGCCACCAGAACCGAGTGTCCGTCTCTGTCGGGGAGGGGCGAGCCTTCCCCAAGGAATTCTGGGAGTCCCTCAGCCTCACAGAGGTGGACCTGCAGAGAGGAAGAGAGTTTCTGATTCTCTTTCATTTTCTGGGTATTTATGATGTAAAATATGTTATGCAAAAAAACTTGACTGATTAATAGACAGATAAATCATAGCCCATGTATGTTGTTCTGCATGTTAGCTGTAATTTTTTACAATTAACATGTTGACTAATATACACTGAAAAGAAATGAATCTAAAACCAGGTCAGTGTTGTACCTCTCCAAACTGCCCCTCTCCCAGCTTCTCCCTGAAGATGAGCTGGTGTCGTGGGAACTCTGCGGCGGAGATGTCCTTCCTGGTGAGGGAGTCGACGGTCAGGGCGGGGACGGCGTACATGTTGCTACCGGTGACGCCCTGCAGCCGGACGATGTCCGTCTCGGCGTAGTGCGGCGCGTTGTTGTTGAAGGACTGGTGAGGCGTGCACTGGGTGACGTCCGGCTCGGCGTAGCCGCCGCCGCACGCTGTCAGACACACATCATCATCATCATCATCATCATCATCATCACCATCATCATCATCATCACCATCATCATCACAACCAGCAGCAGCTCAGACTTCATGTTTCAGCTCGATTTAAAGACGGAGGAATGAAATAAGGAAGGATGAGTTACAATATGATCTTAACAAGAAGAATTTACTTCAGCATTAAAATATCCAGGAATTAGTAAAATTAGAGATTAGGTAGAAAAAATAGATTAAACATGCAACACAATGAACTTTGCAGGAATATAACGCAATAAAGAAATAATGTGACGGTAGTGATAAAAAGGTGGCAGAACCACTAAATCTATCCTGATCAAATGTCATGTAGTTACAGAGTAATAACCAGTAATTACAGCTTAGTTAAAAAGACAATATGAACACATTAAAGCTATGAAGCATTTTGATCAAATAAATGACTGAGAGGCTACAGAGTATTTAACATATTAGCAAACAGTTTAGTACCAAATTAATGAGTAATTTTAACTTAGAGATAAGATTGTAAAAGAGGAGTAAAAGGTCCATAACAATAAACACAATTTATTATTATTATTATTATTATTATTATTACTAATTTAAGCTCTCTGTTGTTTTGATAGGTCAGTTATTAAATTATTGTAAAGGTCTAATAATTATGTGACACCATATGATGGTGAGCCAACTTGACCGTTTTAGATAAATGATATTTTTTAACATGCGTAATGAAAAATACTTACACCAAATGAAATAGCAACTTGAAATTTGTTGGAAAAAAAAGGATAAATGTAGTAAACATGTAATTATGGCTCAATTATAGATAATATTTCTATTTTTTACAAAGTAATATTACGTAAAGACCAAAATAGAATCTAATACTTCGATAATAGGATGGTAATGGGGGAGAGCGAAATAATTATTAATGTAAAAACCAGTTAATCACATTTCAGTTAATATATTAAGACAGAGGTTGCAGTATTATTATTATACAAATATCTAATTAAGGTGTTGAGTAATTAAAGTAAAGTCTAATAATTATTCTGTTGTAATAAGATAATAAATGGTTAATCTAATGTACAAAATACTTTTTTATTAAAGTAGTTTTATCTGTACTAGTGAAGATGGTTCCACTGACTAATATTTTACAGATTACCCAAAAATACTTTTTATATTTTCTGTCCTTTTGTTTTCAGTTGTTTAACTTTGAGTTGATTTTTAGATTTCACTGTGCAGAGCGTTAAAACTCTGAACTCTCGCTCTTCCACCTGATAAACGTCTCAAGTCGTCACACCTTTCATCTCTTACCACCAAGCCATCCTGACGTCTGGCGACAGGAAGTCAGCAGCAGCAGGTCATAGAGAGGGTTACCGAGGAAGAGCGCTGGAGGAAGAGGAGACACGGAAAGAGGCAGAGAGCTGCAGGAGGACGACAGGAGAATGAGCATGCAGGAAGATCCAGATGAGAAGAAGAAACAGAACCGACAGAGTCTGAGAAAAGTGAAGGAGGTGATCCAAATGTTCCCCTGCTGGGTGGGTGAGGTGCTTCTAATGGCCACCAGGGGGCAAAGTGGAGCAGAAACACTGATTTACAGAAACCCTTCATATCTGGCAGCTAAAAGTCTAAAATTAGAAATGATCAAAAAATAAACCAGAGATTATAAGTTAAAATCAAAGTAATTGAAAAGTGAACAGAAGCATAATCTGTCCTCTCTGTGTCTCTGGAGAATAAATATTAAAGGGACATTACCCAAAGTTTTACTGCTATCAACAGTAAATTCAAACCTTTATTTGAAAACAAATAAATGAGTCTAATTAGAAGCTCATGATGTTTCCAAAAACCAGGAAAACATCAGAGGACAGAGAAATCCCATCAACATCCAGCTGGGATCCAGTTACAGCAGACAGAAAGGTTCTGGTTCTGCTAAATGGAGCGGATTCATTTTGGGTCGATAAAAGTGAGTCTGGTGTACCTGAAGCCTCGGCGCTCTGCGACAGCTCCGGCAGCTTGTTCCTCAGGACGGCCGGGTTCTGGTACTGAGGGTCCAGCAGGAAGACCCTCTCATAGTGGGGGTCGGTGTTGGTGGGGCCTGGAGGCAAACGTACAACGTGAGCAAATAAAGTCTGACATCAACGCTGAAGTTTTGTTAATTCTTCAAGTAGTGAAACGTTCATATTCATGCTCTTATTTTGAAGTGGGTGAACACTGCTTACACAGCAGGTCTGTTTCCTCTCCTCAGGTTCTCTACCTGAGCTACGGTGCAACAAATGACGTTTATTCCAAACCCAGATTGACTCGTTCTACAAAATCCACTGATGCTCTTTCTGACTGAAGCTCTGCTGAGGTCAGCTGGTCAAAATCAGCAGCAGAGTTAGAAAAACTCAACAACAATCAGACTGAAACCAGGAGTTCTGTTCCTGAGAATCACTTCCTGAGGCGCAATAACAAATCTGAACTGTTGAGGGTGATGTAATATGCTGTGACACATGTTATCAACATATTTAATTTAGCATTTGAGTGTTAGCTTCTGCTAAACACCATGTTGTTGTAGCGCTTTAGCATTAGCAGAGCTAATGTTTATGATTAGTGTTTTAAGATAATCGTAGCTAATGTTTTGGTTCGCATTGCCCATCATCTGTCTGTTCCAGTGTTTTATAAACTTTGGTGAAATCTACCAGATGTAAATCAGGGCTACGGGAACACTAAGCATTCACTAAACATTCACTAAGCATTCACTCATGTCATTAGGTCACATGTGTCAAACTCAAGGCCCGCGGGCCACATGTGGCCCGCCATGTCATTTTATGTGGCCCCCCAGCATT
>NW_015112784.1:149621-205198 GCF_001443285.1 Poecilia latipinna | reverse complement strand
TTGTAGGTTATGCATCTCTTGGGGTGCAGTGAGACAAGAGCCTTCCTCTTTCATGATGGTTCATTTGCCAATTGACTTCAATGTCAGCTTCTTTGAAATCAAAGCTACTTTACTTCAATTGCCAATTGGCAGGTCTATGGTGATTAGGTCATCATGCTAAAGGTCATCAGTCGGCCTTGATGCTAAATCCAGGTTCTAGAAGCTCAGTGGGATTTCACAGCGATGCCACTGAGGCCCAGTTTGACGTCCATGTTTCTCTGACAGGAAGCTGAGGAGCAGCAGGAGGAGCAACATGCAAACAGAACTCAGACAGAGCAGGACTTCATCTGGGAGCAAGCCTCTGCTTCACCCTGCAGCCAACATGACTTCCTGTAGTTAAAACTGGCATCACTTCCTGGATCAACAGACGCACAAAGCCTGAGTGGCGGGTCGGGCTTCGGATCTGACAGTCGTGTTGCTCTTTGTGCTGGAAGGGTTGAGGCGGCAGCTGGAAAATCATTTGTCCTGACAGACTGCGAGTTGTTGGCCTTCTGCTGACAAATGTTTCCTCCATCTGAGCTCTAGATGTTTCCTCTGATGACCTTTAAATGAATTATGTCTCATCTCATCCCTACAAACAGTCAAAATGTGTTTTTCTGGAAAATACTTCTGTTTTTCTGTGATAAAACATGAAGCAGCTGCCGACTCTGTGTCTTCAGAACATAAGACGCTTCAGCGCTGAGATGAACAGTAATGAATCTTAAGACCTGAACAGGTAAACCGTTGTGGCTTCCCAGTGACAGCGCTACCTGCTGGAGGATGCCGGGAGCGCGGCGGCACCGGGGGCGTCTGCAGGATTATGGTGTCGCTGCAGGACGACAGGCGGACCGTCACCTCCTCATCCAGGATCTGACGAGGAGCCTGGGTCCGAAAAAATTAACTTTTACTTTTCAGTTCACAGGACCTGTATTTTAACTAAGATCAGTTCAAGAAAGATATGTGTTTTTTTTCTTTGTACCTTCTCCAGCACTTTGCAGACACACTGGCACCAGAGGATGAGGAAGATGATGATGACCAGCAGGAGGATGATGGTCACCAGGCAGCCAATCAGGATGGGCGTGTTCCCTTCGTCGGAGCTGCTGCTGGCGGACGGAGCAGCTGCTGAGGAGAACCGGAGAGAACATGAAGGTTTCTGCAGGAAACTAAACAATCTAAAGGAACATGACGTCTTACCTGTGTTATCAGACTTTGGTGTGGTTGTCATGGTGATGTCCCTATGTCCTCCTGGAACAGATGTCCCCATCAGTGGCTGTTGTGTTGGCAGGATGATGTCTTCTAGTAAACAAAAACATGGTCATTTTTTATGTTTTACAACCTGCACAAAGTTTGACTTTGTGGTAAATTGCTAAAAACCAGAGAACCGAACACTCAGACCTGAGGAACGGCGATAGGCTGAATCGTTACCTGACTGAAATGAGATCTCACTGAACATCATCCAGACGTCTGCGTAGTAGAAGCGGCAGCGGAGCGACCTGGCGGCCCGACGGCTCAGCGGCACAGTGACGTAACGGGCGCTTGGGTTCCTGTCGTCCAGAATGGTGGAGAAGGAAACGGGCTCCGGCTCCCAGCTGAGGGAAGGCTTAAACCAGCAGGACACGGAGGAGAAGATCTTCACACCGCGGGTGTACATGTTGTTACTGTGAACCTGCATCAGGATACAGGAGGAAGTGAAGAGTTGGACAGAAAGACAGAGGAGGACAAACGAGTCAATGTTGGGAAAAACAAACATCTGTTTCAAGACAAACTGTTCAAAAGTCACTGAATTTGTTACTTGTTGCTTTTTTAAAAAAATAAGAGGCTCAGACCACTAAACCCCCTGTGTTCAGCCCCACATTAGGCTCCGCCCTCTGTGTCTATTAGCTCCGCCCCTCTGTGTCTATTGGCTCCGCCCTCTGTGTCTATTGGCTCCGCCCTCGGTGTCTCTTGGCTCCGCACCTTAGTGTATCTTGACTCCGCCCACTGTGGTGAAACGTTTTTACATTTGTCTGGAGGCGGGGCCAGGCATTCGGGGCCTTGCGTTCGGGGCCCCGTGTTCGGGGCCAGGCGTTCGGGGCCACGCCTTCGGTGCCACGCGTTCGGGGCCACGCGTTCGGGGCCACGCGTTCGGGGCCAGGTCTTTGGGGCCACGCGTTCGGAGCCAGGCGTTCGGGGCCAGGCGTTCGGGGCCAGGCGTTCGGGGCCAGGCCTTCGGGGCCACGCGTTCGGAGCCAGGCGTTCGGGGCCAGGTGTTCGGTGCCAGGCCTTTGGGGCCACGCGTTCGGGGTCACGCGTTCGGGGCCTTGCGTTCGTGGCCACACCTTCGGGGCCAGGTGTTCACAGCAGGCTTTGGTTCCACTCTAACTGAGGCAGTGAGGCCTTTAAAGCTGAATGTTCTGGTTCTTCTGGACCTCCTGAGCCTCTGATGAGCTGTTGGGGTGATTCTGGTGGGTCGGCCCGACCTGGGAAGGTTCTCCACTCTTCCATGTCTCCTCCATGTTTGGATCATGTTTGTCCCGAAGCCTCAGAGTCTCTGTAACGTCTCCCCACTGATACATGTCAGGGACTTTGGGCCTCATCTGTTCTGCAGGTCGGCAGGAATCAGGCCTGGTGTGGTTAGTTAAATGCAACCAGAGAAAGTGGTTAATCCCAGTTAATTCTGGATTTAAGAGGAAAGGGATTACTTTCACCCAGGGCCGGTGTGGTCAGGACAACTTCCTGAGTTTTCTCTGGTCAGTTTTGTCTGATATTTGAATTTATTTGATGATTTTCTTCATGACACTGTAACTGTGAACTTTCTGGATGTTTTAAAGTCTGAGTGAAATGAGAAGAGAGCTGAGCTGCAGACCTTCATGGAGGTGAAGTTCCTCAGCCTGTCGAACACAAACTCCATCTCCACGTATCCCTGAGTCCCCTGCGTGTCGTTCCTCCAGCCCAGGTAGTCGTATCCCTGCCACACGTTGTACTGGCGGATTGCCAGGAAGTCGTCGCGGCCCGTCACGCCGTCCGTCAGCTGACCCAGGCCTCCGGACAGCTTCCTGTTAGGAGAGACGCCGTCAGTCAGAGGGAACCGGGGAGCTGGACCAGCTGGTGTTTAAACATTCTGACCTTTTCTCGTGGACGCCGTCGTACGTGGAGTCGTTGAGGCTGATTACTGACGGGTTACCGGGCGCCATCATGAGCTGACCCTCTGGAGCGCTGTAGGACAGCAGCCCGTCTGCAGACAGCAGGGAGAAACCTGAAGGGTTCTGCTTCATGATCATGATCTGAAACGGATCTCTGCCCAGCATGCGGCGTACCGTCCCAGGGACAGCCGTACAGCTCCACCCTCATGCAGACGGTGGAGGACAGCCTGGTGACGGGGATGACGCGGACGAAGCGCGCGATGATCGGAGGCTTCAGGTCGTTGGAGAAAATGCCGTAGGTGTCTTTGTTTCCGTCCAGGACCTGAAGGAAACAAAACTCTAAAATAAAATTTACTGACAGAGTAAAACCTGGCTCTGAACTGGTTCCCTCCAGTCCAGCTCCAGTTGTTTGGTTCTGTTGTATTCGGGTCTCTCACCTCCTTTCCCAGCCGGTTCTTCCAGGACTTCCACAGCTGTCCGTCTCGGCTGTAGTTCAGGCGGTAATGCGTGGCGAACTCCTTCCCCAGACCTCTGGCGTACCGACCCTGAGTCCCGAACAGCGTCAGGAAGGTGAGTCTGCGCAGGTCGATCTGCAGCAGAGCGTCAGTTCAAACCTTTCAGTCTGAATGAGCAGCATCACTTCCTGCTCCACCTTCCACTCCTCACCACCTTCACCTCATCTAAACCACATAGAGCCTAAAGCCAGAGCAGAGCTGCTGTTCAGACTGATTTTTAACCTTTGACCCTTTTGAAACCAACCTGCAGGTACTGAGAGTCTGAAGGCTCCAGCTGCCCTTCAGGACACCAGGCTCCGTCTCCGTCCTCAGAGTTCAGCCTGCAAGTCAAACATGTTGGAAAAAAGTCTGAAGGTTCACAAGGTTTCATTGGAAACGGCATGCAGAGGGAACCAGGCTGGGATTCGAACCCAGAACCTCCACTGTGCTGCAGCCACATCACATTCACAACCCTTCAAAGTAAAACAGATTCTCCTAGAGACATCATTTTATTTTTGTTTAGGTTTATTACATTTTATTCAATGGGGCATTAAAATTTTATGATATTAAAATGATTTCACAAAAACCGATATTCCTTCCAGTCTCCGGCTCCATGAAGCCTGGCTGACCTGGCGTACTGCGGCCCGGTGGTCTCGTACCACCGGCTGGACGCCGTCAGGTCCTCGTTGGGGATCCGTCCGTCCTCCATGCCCAACGCATAGCGACAATGTTCTGAACACAGAATCACACAGACCCGTTTTACTCAGAGGTTCCAGAACCGTGGGGGTTTGGGCCACATCGGGGCGGCCATCTTGTCTCAGCGTGTTCACCTGGATCGATCTGTCCAATGGCTGCTGGAAGCTGAAGGATCAGCAGCAGGAAGAGGTGCATGATGGTCCAACGGTCACACCAGCAGGCGCGCTACATCTCTGAGAGGAAAACAGGAAAAATTATTAAACTTTTACATCAGTGATGGTTTTTATGTAGTGATCAGAGACAGATGTTACATTTCCAATCAGATTCCATCTTCATTCGATGGAACTGAACCAGATTTCCCTCCATGTGTATTTAGAACCATTCGCTTTATTTATGGAAACATTTTGACTTTTTTAGAGAGAAATTTTCCTCTAAAGCTCTGAACAGTTTGAATTTGTCTTTTAACCAGAACCAGAACCAGAACCAGGAGTTAATGAAGGCAAACTGACACACAGAAGATCATAAAAAATGAAATATTCACAGAAACAGGAAAGTTTACATGATCCATCCAGCAGGATGTGAGCCACGCATCCTCAGCATGTTGTGTTTGTTGCCAAGGTGACCAGAAATCCAGAAAGTTTCAGTTTGATGTGGGATTTTCTGACCTTAACCTTTAGAAACATAAAAATCCCACAGAGCTGAGGGTTAGGGTTCAGGGTCCTGCAGAAACATTCAGGACTCCAGTCTTCAGCCTTCAAACATTTTAGATAAAGATCCAACATTCCTTTTATGACATGCAGCGACAGACGGGTTTTATTTAATTACAGTCAGACCCGGTCCAAGACATGCAGAACTGTTTGGTTCTGAGACTCGACCAAACTGTTTGCGTTTCCTGCTGCAGGTCAGTGTCTCTGAACGGCTGAATTAATGAAGGTTTCTGTGTGATTTCATCATGTTGCTGCTGTCGGCGCGCTCACTGAGGTTACACAACAGAAACATCTCAGGCTCCACATTCATTTCTGATCCCCTCTCTGCTGCCAAGGTCCGTTTCAGAGGGACGGACATCTCTCCAGGGAAAACAGCTGGACAGGGCGGGAAGAACGAGGACCGGACAAACTGGGAGAGAGGGACGGACACAAAGACAGGAAGAAGGAACGCTGAGCTGATAAGAAGTAAAAGAAAAACAGGCAGAAAGAAATGAAGGAAGGAGAAAAGGTCCATAGAACAAAGAAGGGAAGAAGAAGAGAGCAGGAAGCTGAACTTTCCATGGTTTTAAAAGGTCATTAAACTTTACAAGGTCATTTAAATGTTAGATATTACAACTTTTATAATTCTGAGACTTAACAACCGAAACTCTTTCAACATGGCATGAAATGTTAGCAATGCAGACAAAATCCTAAAGTTTAAAGTAAAAACCAACGTAAACGAGGAACAAACCCATCCAGCCACCAGACAGGTAAAATAATCTGGATCTTACAGTTTGACTGAGGAGAAACACGAATACTTTGTATTCAACTGATGAGTGGAAAAAAGTAAATTAAATTAGAATAAAGCTCAGTGGCTCCACATATAACAAAACATCTGAATCGTTTCTGTTGCAACAAGGAGGCAACGGCAACAGCAACAGCAACGGCAACAGCAACGGCAACAGCAACGGCAACGGCAACAGCAACGGCAACAGCAACGGCAACAGCAACGGCAACAGCAACGGCAACAGCAACGGCAACTGAGGATTCATTTCACATCGGTACCAATAAACATGGAGGTTTTAAAGACCAAAATTCATCAATGTTTTATATTTTATTCTTTCATATTTAGCTAATATGCAGATTCACTTGCCTAACTAAACATTTAGTTTAGAGCTAAATATTTAGCTCTAAACTAAATGTCTAGTTAGCAAACTAAGTAGCTCAGAGATAAATGTTTATCTTCCTTATTAAAGATGTAGTTTAGAGTTCAATATTAAATGTGTAAATGAAATATTTATCTTGATATCTAAATTAATTTGAAACTGTAGAATTTATAAATGAATAACATGATGAAAATATGAGCTGTAACTTTACAAACGTCTCTCCTGTCAAACTGAGACCCTGCAGGTGAATCTCTGCATGTTTGACCTGAAAGCTGCAGCTCAGCTCAGGTTCCAGGTTCACCTCCGTCTCATTCAGCACTGAAACTCCAACAGCAACTAAACCTGCAGCAACATGTTGGGGACGGTTCCAGTCAGGCCTCAGTTTATTCTGCTGCTTATTCAACAAAACTGAACCTGAAAGTATCTGATGACCTGAAGACTTCCTCCTGCAGCTCCTGAAACAATCTCTTTATTTCTGTCAGAAATGTCTGTCTTGGTCTCAGGAAGTGACTTTATTGACTTGGTCCAGAGGAAAAGGCCGAGCCGGAGGCAGAGCGAAGGAGAGGAAGCGGCTTTATGTAATGTTCTGGCCGGAGCTCAGATTCCTGCACCGTTGCTCATCTCTGCAGCTCAAATCACATGACAGCAGAGGGAAAGACACAGGGGACCGAAAACAAACCGGGTCCAGATGACGGTTCACTGACCAAACATCTGCAAACAAAACATCATTTCAAACATTTTTTAAATAATCTGAAACATATTTTCCGCAGCGGGAAATAAAACTCCTCTAGGAGCCGTAAAAGAAATAATAAGAATATATCTCAGCATGTTGCTGCCTCAGTGAGGGACCAGGCCTGAAACAGCGCCACGCCTGGCAGCTCGTGGTATTACACCCTACAGTTTGGCTCCAGTAAAAACATGCAGCAGAACCTCTGCAGGTTCGGCTCAGTGTGCATCATGTTCTGAACCCAAAAACTCAAAGATTTAGCCGTTATTTTCCCCAAACCAACAACCAGGCAGCAGATTATTTCATTCAGGCTGAAATTCTGGACATTTCGGATTAAAACAGTGACAGTTTGGGATGTTTTGTAGTAATTAAGGAACATTTTGATTCCTGACTCAGTCTGCAGACATTTAACTCAGTAACACGTTCACCATCATGAATCCTCCCAACAAAACAAGGAAAAACGATTATTTACTGAACGTTTGCCTCATCATCATCATCATCATCATCATCATCATCATCATCATCATCATCATCATCATCATCATCATCATCATCATCATCATCATCAGCATGACGCTTCAGACACAAACTGATTAATTTTATCTCTAATCCCTGAATAAAGTCAGACACGTTTGGAGCCCAGATAAATAAAATACTTCAGTAAAACCAGACATTAACATGAACATGGTGACGCCTCGCTGTAAATGTTCCTTACAGGCTCCGGTAGCTTTACTGACCTTAAACTGACAGGAAACCAGCAGAGAGGAAACGCAGCAAACGGGCCGGGCTGTGAGCAGAACCCGGGACAAACCAGAACCAACGGCTCCGGTTGGTCCAGAACCCACTTCAACCCAAAACAAGTCAGACGTTAAACGGTTTGACTTCCTGCTTTTCCTCCTGCGATGAATAAAAATAAAAACCAAACTTCTGTGATCATAAACAGTTTGGTGATTCTTCTCAGTTTCTATGAACTGATGAAGGAACCAGAACCTGATCAACAACATTCATTCTGATAAGATGATTAAAGTCTCGAGGTTTAAAACATTTCTTTCAGCTGCTTCAGATGATTTATGGGATCGACTTCAGCCGCTCTGCTGCAGCAATCATCTAAAATAACTCTGTTCTGGTTAATTAGCTGCAGCACAGAGTTACTCTGTTTGCTCTCAACATTTTCCAGTTTTTTTTCTCCTTTCCTTCTTCACTCTTCTCTTCTTATCTCCTTTGTCTGTTTCCCTCTTCCTCGTCCTCGCGCCCCTCCTCCTCTTCCTCCTCCTCCTCCTCCTCCTCCTTCGTCAGAACGAACTGAAGCCAAAAGCCTCAACATTCCAAACATTCAACGCAACCCAGATTTCTCCCTGCTCCTTTTCCCGGCCCGTCTCCGGCTCACACAAACACACAGGAATCCGTCCCTCTGCTCTGCTCCTCACCAGATCCCAGCTTATCGGGGTGAAGGAGGCAGAGTTCACTGGGAGCAGAGCAGCAGAGGAACCTGCGTTAAATCCGTCTGACGGCCCGACAAAAGGCCAGAACAGACGGCCTGCCTGAGGTCCAGCAGCACAACACGCCCAGAACCGTTTACTCAGTCTGCAGCCTTTTGCTTCTTGCAATAATCCTGAAGCTAAAGTCTAAGGTTAAAGGTCAAAGTGTATTAGAGCATTTATGCTTAGTGTGTTCTCATAATTAAAAATCCAAAGTTAGTTTAAATTTATCTGGTTAAGACGCTGATTTTCAGAGATTTGGTTGAAGTTATTTTGTTTTTATTTTGGGGCGTTGGAGGACAGGCTGACTCCATCCAGGTTCATCTCTGGTTTTTCTTTCTCTATGAAATCATAAATATATGGATCAAAACTCATCCTGCTTTATACCAACTGCAGGAGATATTTAATCCTCTTTATGCTTTTTCTTCTGGGTTTTAGCTTTTGGTGCAGACAGAGAACAGCAGCTGAACCAACGCTACACGGCTCGTTAAATGGGAAGGAAGCATCAGTACGTAACACCATGAAAGATTAGAAAGACAGGAGGAAACCTAACAAACCAGCAAACAACAAATGATTTAAAAGAGCTCTGAGGGAAACCAGTCAATAACAGTACACAACAACTACTTTAATCAAAACTCAAATTCAGATGGAGAGCATAACTTCTGCTCCAGTTCTGACCAGCATTCTTACTCTGATGAGCACATTGTTACCCTTAGCAACTGTGTTTGGTAAAATATCAGCAAGTTATGGTGAAGGAAAGCAGCTGAAAGTCTCACTTTTCAGTCAGTCTGATTTTGCTTTGTGAGGGTTTAGCTAGCTGTAGCATGTAGCCGTCAAAACGCTCTTCCACCAAAGTGTCCCAGACCCAGAAAGTCTCATCATGTGGTGGATAAGAGAAGTTAAATCTCAGGCAACATATTCAGTCCAACCATCTCTGCTTCACTTGGCTCAGACACTGGGAAGAAAAAGGTTTTAGCTGCAGGTAAACACAGGAGGAACATCTGGAGAGAGCAGTGAGTGATTTATTGATATAAGGAAGACCTGAACTGAGTCTGATGTGATTAAATCTCTATTGACTCTTTTGAGATAAACAGCACATTTAATATGAAACCACCCAAAGCTAAGCGACGCGTCCGACTCCATGTTGGATTAGCAAACAGCATCAGGTGAAACGGTCAACATGATTCTTTAACGTCTCTGAGGAAACTTTCTGTCCAGGCGCTTCAGATCAATGTTCCTCCAGATCTACGTTCCTCCTGTTGCTTCACTTCCTGTCCCGTTTCATTTGCATCGCCATGAACATGTTCATCTGGTTAGAGCCGTAAATAAATAACAGATTTTTGACACTACATCATGAAGTAAAGCGAAACATTTTCCCCTCCCCCAGGAATGTCGTGTCTTTCCATGAACAGACTGGATGAGATGCTGTGAAACCAGAACTGATGCAGATCACTGGATTCAGGGGAAGTTTTTTAAGACACATCAAACATGTTTTCATTTCTCCTTCAGCTGGACTGAACCAAACCAACCAGTCAGAGAAGATAACGACCAGATGGAGATAAACTTGAGAACCCAGTGGTTTCACCAGGCAGGTTTAGAGGAAGATCCTTTTGGTGGTAAATAAAGTCATATTTAACTTCCAGCTGTTCAGAGGTTTCAGCTGACTTTACGTGTCCTGAAGCAGAGTTTAAGTCAACGTGTCCTGGAGTGAATGCTGCCCTGCTGATGCTTTGTGTTTGTGGGTCGGTGCTGCTGCTCTGATTATGCAACAGCAAACAGTTTGTTCCAGATGTGCTGAATGTGGGACGCTGTCAGCCAAGAAGGAGTTCCAGCTGTTGGACCAGAACAGGAAGAAAACGTCCTTATAAAAAACACAAACAGATTCTCTTATCAAACTCTGAAGCAGAAACGTTCAGATGTTCTCAGCGTGAAAACTTTCTGCTTCAGTTTCTCTTTTCCATAAAAGTGATTCTCATATTCATGGATATGTTAGTAAACGCCTGAGGAGGCAGACATGTTGGAGGGAGATTCATGTTTTAAAGTTTCAGATAAAAGTTGAGGCGTTAACCAACCGCAGCTTTAAATCGTTTCCCTGGAAACCAAAAAACAAATCAGAGGTTCTGTTCTTTATTTGGGTCAGGCTGAAAATATACCAAAGATTATTCACTTATGTTGGTAACTTTACATAAAGTAATGATGCTTCCTTTAGTTGTTACTGTATCAGATCCACAATTTAAATTAAAATCAGATATCTGATGAATTTGAGCTTTTAGACGGGAAAATATTTAATTTTAATTTAGAGGAATGTTGGGAGTTTGAGATAAATGACAAAACGGTTTTCAGGTATTCTTGTGTTTTCAGAGGGAAGAACGATGCAGAGCAACATGGAAATGAAAACTAGGAAGTTTAAAAAATGACTTATGGCTCCAGCATTAAGTATCATTTCACCCTAAAGACACAAGAGACGTCCAGTTCCAGTTTCATGTCCTGGACGACTCAGAAATCATGTTTAAACAGCAGCAGAAACCTCATTGTTTTAGGAATTATTACTAATAAATGAACGTTGATATTAAAGTTAACCTGCTGAGGTAAAACTGCTTTGACTCTGACTGAATTTATGTCCATCATTAAATGGACAGTCAGATTCTGACGGTTTAGTTAAAGACTCTGAGGTCAAACAGCAGATCCTGTCCTGGCTTCATCAGATCGTTACATTCTCCTCATTCATGATTTCACTGCACACACTAAATGGATGAAAATATATACATTCATATTCAATAATGATCTATGAATGACCCAGTGTATTGAGTCTCATCCCTGCAGAGCGCCACCTGTGTTGCATTCAGGTACAACCTGAAGAAAAGCCCAAGAACCAGGCAGCCTGGCAGCAGGTCGAGTTCCTTCAGTTCATGACTGAAACTGAGCAGTCAGTCAGTCAGACTGCAGCCTGAGTTCCCCTTCAGTTCCTGCTCCAGTTTGGGTTTGGGCAGCGACCCGAGACGGCCGGCCTGGCATGGAGAGCTGAAACCTTGGAGGAGGCCGTCCGGCACCGAGCCGCTCACCGGGTCAAAGCTGAGCTGCAGGAATGTGCAGAATGTGCACATTCTGCACATTCTGCATATCCCATGTTAAATCAGGGATTTGCATGTTAAATCAAATCCATGATTTAACATGCAGGGATTTGAACCGACACCGCATGAATCAGACCCACCTGGGAACCTGAGCGTGGAGACCCAAAGAACCCCAACAGAACCAGAGACTGGTTCTGATGGGACCACAAACTGAGCTGCTTCACATCCAGCTGAGGTGAACATGAAGCTGCTCAGGTTGAGGAAAGTTAAACGGTAAAACAGGCTGGATGTGTCAAAGGTTTCTGATAATTATTAATTATAGTTTCTGACAGGCAGCAGGTGCTGGAGATCTGCTGGAGGTCAAGAGGTCACCCCTCTGTGACAGAGTGAGGCTGAGAGCGTGCCGGTCCAGACAGACCAGAGTTTGGTTCCGTCTCACCATGAAGAACCTCACCATGCTGTCCAGAGCCGGTCAGAACGACACTGGAGTCAGCATGATGCTGCCACTTCCTGTCCACCAGCAGTTCCTCCTCCAGCCCAGCGCCAGCAGCTCGCCTCAGACCGTGACCTCACATCCTGCTGTCAGACGACATCAGCATGCTAAGCTAGCACAATAAGGTTAGCATGTCAACAGGCCCCGCCTCATCCCACACTCTGACTGTTCCCATGGCAACAAGCCTGGGAGAAGACATGTGGAGCATCCAGGCTCAGGATGATAAATGGGCGCCTCTTCATCCAGAACACCGGATGTTCCAGTTCCACTGGGTTTCTCTGACCAAACAGAGACGCCCCGGCCTGAAGCCGGATCAGAACCGCCGACCCGCTCAGAGAACTCACTGCTGGGATTCAGACAAACAGCTGATGCTAAATAAGGTTTGTTATGGTGATGATGATGAGGAGGAGGAAGGAGTCCAGATGAGCCTCAGGCTCCATCAGAACCAGAACACAAACAGAACCTGTCAGTGGAGCCGCTCTGAGGCTGCAGACGCGTTTCCCTCACAGCGTGATGATGAAACGTTTCAAACTTCCAGACGTGGAGCTGCTGAGTCAGCAGAACGCTCCGATAACAGAAACATCTGCAGCCGCTGACAACAAACACGATGAGAAACCAGGAGAAGAACACGAAACGAAACATCCCAGAAACACCAAACCACAGAGAAACTAGGAAATAATTCATGAACAGAATCAGAACAGGTTTAATCTGCACCAGCCTGAGCAGCAACATCCAGGTTCTGTCTGCAGCTCAGAGGTCCAGACCCGGTCCAGACTGGGTCTGGACCGGGTCTGGACCGGGTTCACACCTGGTCCAGACCGCAGATTCACACCCGGTCCGGACCCGGTCCGGACCCGGTCCGGACCCGGTCCGGACCCGGTCCAGACCCGGTTCAGACCCGGTTCAGATCCAGGGTTCTAACGCGCTTATATGGAATGACAGGAGTGCCAAAAAAATTTAATCTACTTTAAAACGAATGAAAAATAACAAAAGACATGTAAATAAACTAATAAATATTTTAAAAATCTATTTAATATCTAGATGTATTAAAATATTTTTTATTAAATTAAATACATTTATATATGACTTTTATTTATTTATTCTTAACTTGAACAATAAATAATGTGTTCAATACATTTATTTATTATTAAATTAAAATAATAAATAAATAATATCACTAAAAATCTTTTGTCCAATTATTATTTATTTTATTTTGGGTTTATCCTTTTTCTTTGTATTGCACTTAGTTCTGATGATGTTATTTTGATTGATTAAAATATACATAACAATAAACAAAGATGTTTTTATTTGTAAATGTATTTATACATTTATTAATACGTTTATCTCTTGTCCAATTGTTTTTGTATTTTGACTTTTTTTTAACTTTCTTTCTGTAGTGAAAGTGAATTCTGTGTTTAAACCGTGAAGATCGTTCTGGTCAACCTGTTCCACTTCCTGTTCCACTCCATCACTTCCTGTTCCACTCCATCACTTCCTGTTCCACTCCATCACTTCCTGTCTGTGCTTTAGCGGGTCAATCGGCCGACCCGTCTGCAGGTCTGCATCTGGATCTGATCGTCCTGCTGCAGCTGATTGAGTCCAACGATCTGATGTCAGAATATAAATTCATAAAACAGAAAATATTCCTGCTGCTATCAGAAATGTTCAGATGTTATTAATGATTCAGATGGAAGAGAGTCTGAACATTTTGACTCTTCTCTCTACCAGAGGATCCTCCAACAGATCGGAGCTTTATTCAGCCAGCCAATAGGAACACAGCAGGCTGCAACAGGTTTAAACTAAAATTATTTCATCAGATTTACAGAAAAACTGAATAAAATCTTTAGTTTGGATCAAACAGTATCATCTAACTCTGATGTTTTTTCTGGCTCTAGTGGCTTTTATTTCAGAGCGAAGTGACAGGAAAGGAGCAACAAGAGAAGGGGAAGACATGTGGCAAAGGTCACCAGGCCGGGAATCGAACCTGCGACAGCCACGTTGACGACTAGGGTCTCCATATGTGGGTGGTGCTGAACCTCTGCACCACCACAAAGCAACTGAACGCTAATATTCATGAGAATAAAGTTCATAGTAGAGTTAAAAATGCTTCTCAGGAACCCGGCTGGTTGAAACCTGCAGGTTTCCATGGAATTAATAACTTTAATAACTGGATCAGATTAGAGATTAAGGAGGCTTTGAGGTCTCAGTTACCATGACAACAAGCGCAGATGTCAGACAGTTTGCTCAGAAAGAACATGAAGCATAAAGAGCCAACATGGGAAAGACAGGAGAACATGCAGCTGTTTGGTTCTGAGTCAGAGCAGAACCAGGAGCCACATCGCCATAGCAACCAGTGGACTCCATCAGCAGGTAACTGGATGTTTAGGGTGATACCATCCATCCATCATCCATCCATCCATCCATCATCCATCATCCATCCATCCATCATCCATCCATCCATCCATCCATCCATCATCCATCTATCCATCATCCATCCATCCATCCATCCATCCATCATCCATCCATCCACCATCCATCCATCCATCCATCATCCATCCATCATCCATCCATCATCCATCCATCAGCTGTTTCTGTCTCCATGTTTTTTCTGGTCTGTTTGTATTAACCTGGTTCTGGTTCTGCAAACGGATCAGAACCGTCTCTCAGTGGGAGTTTGTTCTGCTTCTGTTTGTTCTGCTGGTAAAAATAATAAACCCAAACATGATCCAGAACCAGCACCGGGTCAGAACTCAGACCCGACCTGCAGAACCTGCAGAGCTGGTTCTGGAAGAACAGGAAACAGAACCAGCAGCACAGCAGAACCTGTCACACAGAACCCGGTTCCTGCAGAACATCCAGCAGGAACAGGAGGATCTGCACCGCTGTTGTCATGACAACGTCCCAGCATGCAGTCTGGTTCCTCAGTGGACTGAATGTCCAGATGGTCCAGCTGCAGCGGATCAGAACCATCAGAACATCGGAACCGACCTAAAACATCTGGAGTTCTGGAGCTGACTGAGAACAGAATGAATGGACCGGATTAATAATCCAGATTATTCCAGATGTTCTGTTCTGGATCAGCTGCAGGTCCAACAGAACCATCCAGCTCCTGCTTGTTTCTAACTTCCATTAAAACCTCTGAAAGGTTCGGGTTTCGGTCCGGCAGACCCGGTCCAGTCTCTGCTCTCCTGCTGGGAAGGATTAGTCCCAGTTCATGGAGCGGATCTGGATAATTCCTGGAAAACCAGCGGGTTCGGTTCAGAACAAAGCCCAGAGTTCCGATGGTCTCCTGAAGGCCTCATCTGATCTCAGAACCCTCTGGGTTCGGGAGGTTCGGGACTTTTTACCTGTTTTCAGCTGTTTCTCTCCGGGTCCAACGCAGCAGCTTCACAGCTTCTCCCCGGCTCGGCTCGGCTCGGTTCGGTTCGGGTTCCCTCACTGGGTCATGGTGGAGGAGTCGATCCGTCTCTTCAACTCCCGGCGACTTTCCGAGAAACTCCTGATTTGATCAGATTCGGCTTGTTTCGGAACAGTCCGTTCGGATCCAGAAAAATCCGATCAGCTCCAAAGACAAAAAAAAGTTTCTGTGTTTTTACATCACATCCCGTTTCCGAACCGGAGGAAGAGGAGGAGGAAGAAGAGGAGGAGGAAGGCAACCTAAGCCTCTGACTCTGTGACATCTGAGAAGTTCTGCAGAGGAGGCTAAGAAGGGAACTACGGAGGGAGAGAGGGACATTTCCACCCCTTCCTCCTGGTTCTGGTTCTGGGATTCAACCACACGGTGAAAAAGTTTAGGGTCCCCTCATACATTTCTTCTTTTTTTCTCTTCTTTTCATTTTTCTTCTTCTTAAACAAAAATAAAATACATTTTTCAGATGATTTCTTGTTATTGCCAGAGGTCTTCAACGTGAGCGTTGCGACCCCTAGGGGTGCCGCGGCGGTACTGCAGGGAGTCGTGAGATTTCTAATCAGCTCCGGGGCACTTTTTTTTTTTTTAAATTTAAAGTTATGTCTCTAAATACACATTAATATAAAAACAGCATGAAACTAGTTGATAAAAGGAGGCATGAATTAATGTATTTCAGAAATAATAAACAGATTCAGTGAACAAATATTAGTTCATTAAATTAAAAGTTGTGTATTTTAAGTTAAAATAACGCAGAATGTTCATGGCAATATTAATCCATCGCTGCTGTTTTCAAACTGAAGTTGAAAATTAAAACAGGAAATAAAGAAGTTGTCTGATGAATGATGGATAAATTCTGCAGGTTCATGTTTCATTGGATCCTTGTTCATTTGGAAACATAAAAACCGTATTAATGGCAAAAGTTTTTCAGAAAAATAAATTCAAATATTATAAACAGAATCATATTGACCTTTTAATCCCCAAAAGTCTAATGTACATATTTAAGATGTTTTTTTCAGAAACAGATCCTGACCAAAACAGCATTTCACTGAAGTAATTAGCTTTAATTAACTCTTTGTTTAATTTGCCCTAATTGAGCAAATAAATAATATTCAGCAGCTCTTGGTTTCTTTGAGCCAAACAGCAGAGATTCAATTTTATGTGCTAAAATGCATCAAGTTATTTCCTGAACAACAAACAAAGATAAATTATTTCAGACTCAACTTTATAAAAATATTTGATTTGGTGAATTTAAATATAAATATTTGTTTTGACGAAGCAACACTGATGTTAGAGGAAGTCTTTGCAGCTGATGTTGAACTTTTTAAACATTTCTGACCTAATTTTAGCCTCTTATTGGTGGTTTAAATAAACTTCTGTTTGCCTGAACTGTTTCTTTATGTAAACAAAACTTTATTTTCTTTAATACTCATTAACAAAACCACTGGGAAACAGCAACAAATATTTTCTGTAAAGTTTTTGTGAAGTGTAGAAGTCTCATATTGTAAATTATATATAAACCCACAGGTCTGAGAAACATGACGATGGAGAGACGCCGCGGTGGGAATTTAAGTTTTTTTTTATTGATGCAGTTTAAGGTGAAGGTCAGTTTCACCTTCCAGTTTTATTTCTCTTATTTTCAGATTTTCCTCTTCAGTCTCTTCTGTTTTCTTTGGTTTTCAGGTCTCCTCTCACTTCTCCACCAGGGGGTAGTGTTGCATTATCTTTAAGCCTCCATTCTTCATCTCCCGGCCTGGTTTCCGTCTCTTCACGCATCACTTCCTCCCAACAGGTCCGTCAGCGGTGAGCGGGGTTGTCCTCAGACTGATGACGCAGGACGTCCCGCTGCTGTGGACACTCAAACAAAGACTGAAGTCAGAGGGAATGCACCACACACACACACACACCCACACACACCCACACACACACACACACACTGAAGGGTCGCCTCCAGCATCAACAGCTACTCTAAACCTCCTGGACCTGAAGGAGACCAGAGACTTTGTGGTTTGTCTCTGAAGGTGAGGGCAGCACCTGCAGGATACGTCAATACGTCCATGTTCCCACAGCAACATACGGAGACACAAACATGTCGAGTTTCTTTACATCACAATACAAAAGCTGCTGGAAAATTACTGGGAAGGAAAACATTTTCAGACGGATCTGTAGATCTTCTGCAGGGTTCTGTTCAAAGATCGTCCACTGGTCTGTAGATCGACTGTTCAATCAAACTAAATCCTGAAACCTTTAGATGAGTCCCAATAGTCCATCACACTTGGAGAAAATGACTGAATCAGTTCAGAGTCAAGCCAGATCTGGATCTGATGCAGCTGTTGAAGCAGAAACACATTTAAAGGTCACAGGACATTCAGCCGGCTGCCCTCATACCCTGGGGTAGGTATTTTACCCCGGGGTAAATATTTTGCCCCGGGGCACATTGACAGACTGTCCAACAGGACTGAGCAGGATCTCAACCCACATCTTCTGTCCTGTGGCATAACGCCCCACTGAGCCACAGTCCCCAACGGGTTCCTGTTCAATACAGCAGAAAGTTAAAATGAATAAAATCATTTTATACGTTTTTACCTCTGGTGTTGAATCTGTTTATTATTTTAAAGTAAATTATTTAAAACTATTATAAAGCTCAGCTGTGAGTCTTTGCTTTATTTGGAAGTTGTTTCTGTTCACACTTAGATAAATGCATTAAGGCTGTGGATGGTTACAAATCAGATAAAACCATTTTGGTGACAAACGGAGCCACAGGAACCTGGAGTCCAATAAATCCAGACTGATGCAGGTCGGCGTATGAAACGCTTTGGACTCCGAGGACGGAGGACGACTCCTGGGCCGCTAGTTATCAGGTTGTTTTGTATTATTGTCTGCATTAAGTTCATATAAAACTGTGACCCGGTTTCAAACTGTGGACTGGACCAGACAACCGGGGGAAAGGGGCGGGGCTTGATCAGGCGACCCGCCAACTGGAGCACAAGAAACGGCTGAACTGGGAGCTGGACCAGTTCAGCTGAGGACGCCTGCTGATGCTGGAGCAGAACGATCAGAAAGACATGAAGGTCATCAGATCATCAGTGAAACTGGATCTGATCTGCTGGGACGGAAACATGAATCCATGTGGCTGAGAGGCTCTGAGGATAAAAACAATAAAAATAAAGTCTGGTTGCATCAGTGAGGATGCAGATCAAATCGCATGACCTTTGACCTCCAGAGGGAAGTAATAAAACAGGATCAGGGGATGAAAACAGAAAAAAAAAAACCCATCTTAATCTGATCCAGACAACAAACTGAAAATGTTTCAAACAGATTATTGAAACATTGCATTAAAAATCTGACATGGAAAACATATCAGGCTTCACACCAACATCATGTTAGAGATCAGTGGAGTCCACCTTTAATCACAGGGTCTAAAATATATAATAAAAAAATAAATTAAATATATTGTGAAGTTTTTAATGTGCTTTAATGTAACATAACATTTTATTATTCAAATAAAGTTTGATTTTTTTTGTCAGAGATGATGAGTTCATCAACTTCTGGATCCAGTTTATAAAGCATCTGTGCCTTTAAAAGGAAAGAGTCGCTTTGCAACAAAGAAATGTCCTTTCTGTTTAATAGAGATAAAATTATGAACTATACTTAGATCATTTTAATAAAGTTATTAAAAAAGCTTCCCCCCCTAATAATAAAAATTCTAAATTCTCCATCTGCATCAAACTCCACTGAGGTTCATCACTTTGGATCACTGTGGACCACAAATGGCCCCCGGGCCGCACTTTGGACATCCCTGTTACAGATGATGGGAAATCTGCAGCTCACCAACAGCAGGAAGCATTAACCTGCTGCTGCAGCATCTTCCTGCTGCAGCATCATCTTCCTGCTGCAGCATCATCTTCCTGCTGCAGCATCATCTTCCTCCCAGTCCAAGCACAGCTCTGCCCTCCATCGTCCTCCAGCTGTTTGCTGTTTCTTGCCCCAGCAGAGGAACAAAGTTGCTCCTCTGAAGTTTGTTGGACGTGTTGAACCTGAATCATGAAGGAAGCAGGTTGAGAAGCTTTCAGCGCTGAGGAGGGAAATGTTTGGATGATGGAAGAAGCTCAGACTGCAGCAGAATAAAGAATGAGAGGAGCTGAAAACGCTGCTGTTATCCAACAGGTGGCGCCGGTCCAAACGGCTGACACACTTCATGTCCTCTTTCTGTCTGACTCACAAAGACACGATTCACACTGGAAACACAACAAGTGATATCCTAGAGAGGAAACGGTCACAAGCTCCAGTTTGATGCTGGAAATGAGACAGAGCTGCTGGACTGAACTGGGCCAGAAGCATCAGAACCAGCTGGCCTCCCACTGAGGCCCATTCAGCTGCATGACTTCAGTTCTTCCATTACATCTGAACAGAAACGGCTCTGCTCTCGCCTCATTGTCCTGTTGGGCCCCCGCTGGCCCCCGACCCGGGCCCCGGGTCAGGCTGCAGGCCCAAAACGAACAGCTTCAGAAAAATGTGTCACAATCAGTAGAAACTAATTTAACTGCAGAGACTCTATGACGTTATGAGCTTTAGTTCTAACTGTAAATGTTAAAAGTATCTTTAAGTTTCTGATTAATGTCATTTTAACAATCTGAAGGCGTTCATTAGCAACTGGACCAAATGGAGCATGAATATTAGAGATGATAAAAAAACTAATAATGTTGCAGAAGTTTGAAACAGAAAAGCACAAAGCAGAGCAGCAGAACATCTAGAAACATGAATCTACAATCTAGAGCCAGGAGGCGACACTGATGGAAACAACAACCAGTCAGATGAAAAACATCTGTAGTTGTTTGAAACATCTGGAGGTCGGGCTTCCTTTATGAAAACTGGACCAGGATGGAAGAACCCGACCAGAACCCAGAACCCAGATGGTCCTGCTGGTACCCCGGCCTCCTTTCCTCAGGTTTACAGTGAAGACATGCAGGAAGCAGCTTTAGTGACGACCAGAGGCAGCGACTTCAGAACCTTCTATGGTTCTGTTCGCAGCGTAAACAGAACTGAGCTGGATTACTGTTCTGTTGGCAGCAGGTCGGATTCCTGGAGCGAGGAAGAGGAGGCGAACCTTCATCAGTCCAGTCCAAATGCAGCTCCTGCTGAGGAGTCGACTGAAGAAGTGCATGATGGGACGGAGCTGCAGACGTTCAGCGCTGAATGTCTGAGAGAAACTGGATCAGGATCAGGATTTCCTCCTGATCCTGATCTAAACTCTGATCCAGATCAGAGATGTTGGGTTTTCACTGCTCCATCAGTAAAAACTTTCTGAGTTCATGTGTTAACGTTTTAAAAGGAGGCAGAAAGGAATCTAAAAATGATCAGGACACCTCAAGGAGGTTTTATGATGAAATTCCTGTTGTTCTAATTTGATCCTGGCCTCCATCTGAGCTGCAAAAAGCCCAGATTTCCTCACCTTCAGTGTGAAGTTAACTCCTACAGTCATCTTCATGCAGCCTGGGGAGGTGGAGGAGGACTTCTCAGTAAGCTGGTGATGCATTCGGACGCAGCAGGAAAAGGAGGCGATCTGGACAAAGTCCAGCTGGCCGGCGGCTCAGACAGACGGCCAGAGGAATGAAGAAAGAAAAGAAAGGAGGAAACTCAGGAGTTTCCTCCGTTTTCTGCTGACTGGCAGCTGGAAATAAAACAGGTTTTATCAGAAACCTGTCAGGGTGTGTGTGTGTGTGTGTGTGTGTGTGTGTGTGTGTGTAGACACAGACAGCCAATAGAGAAAAGAATTTAAAAAATTTAATTAAAAATCACAACAAGGTCATGATCAAAGTTATAAAGAAAACCAAAACACAGCAGGGATCATTACTAAAATGTCAGACGGTTCAGGGAACATTTCAGGTGAACAAACCTACATCTGTAACAGCTTTGGGATTTTCATGTTTTAATTTTAAATAATAATTTCATAGATTATAAGGCATTACATTTTTTTGCGCAATTAACTGAATTTTGTTTTTTTACATACAAAAAACCCCAAAATTTTTTTGTATGTAAAAACAAAAATTGTTTTTTAGGAACCAGAACCTTTTTATTGTCACTCAAGCTACGTGCGCTAACATGCGCTAACATCAGCGATGGACGCTGCTTCTCTCGACCCAATGGGGGATCATTTCTGCTTCTAATCGATCTGATTGGACGCTGGAAAACTACTGCTGTATTAAAATGAGTTAGCTTATCAGCAGAGCTATTCAAGCCTAAAATAGCATCATAAGCATAAGCATCATAGCAAAATAGCATTATAAGGAAGTTCAAAATGTTTTATTCCAAACTTAATAAAACTGAAAAGAGCAACAAAGAAAACATAACCTTTAAACCAAAACAGAGACAATTGAACAGGAACCTTAAATACTGAGTTAGAGATGAAAGCAGAACCAAATGGAATAATTGGTGATAAAATAAAACATGTTCACAAAATCACTGCATGTGGCCTTTCTGTGGTAAATCAAACAGAATACATTATTCCACTAGTTCATCTGAATTACTAAGGTATTTAAACATCTTTAGTAACCACAAACCAGTAACAGAGGTCATTTAAAGCCATTATTTCTGAGTGCGTGTTAAAGCTGACGGATCTGATGTGTGATTAATGAACAGGAAGTCACTCCTGGACGGTTCGGCTTACATCTCCTCGCCCACACAAACTGCGTTTCAGTCCACTAAGCCTCTTTAACGGGTCGAACCTGTGATGGACTGTAAACTGGGATAAAAACAGCAGCAGAGTCAGAGGAGGAGGAGCAGCAAGACGAAGAGCTGCAGGGAGACGTGTTTACTCAGAGCGCTCAGTGATTCACCGCAGAGCGGATAAACTGACCTCTGAACATAAACCAGGCCTCTGACTCCACAGCCTGGATTAAACAAGCCTTCCTCCATCAACGCTTCTTCTCTTTCTCCGTCTCTAAACCTGCAGCAGGCGGGAACTCCAGTTATGAAACTGTTTAGACAGATTCACCTGCTGGGGAAACGCCAACCCAACCTGTCACACGTTTGATTCCCACTAAAAAACTTCAAACTGAACAGGAAGGATGGGATTCAGATAAAAAGCTCCATTTATTTATTTATGCACAAATCAACCTCATGACCTCTGACCTTTTGGTATTCCAGGCCTTTAGCTTGTGTTCAGATCCTTTTGGTATTCCAGTAGAGAAACTCACTTTAAATGACCTCGAGGAACCAGAGGTTGGAACAAAGCTAACTTTGTTTCCTAACTTATCCAAACAGCAACGTAGAGGAAACAACTTTTCAGGTTCAGATTTATTTCACTTTCTAAAAGTGTTACAGCAGGTAGAAAATAAGAAAAAGACATAAAAATCAACATGAACGTTACCTGGCAGCCTCAGATCATGAGGTTGTTTTGTCCTCTCAGTCTGTGATGCTGAGATACAGAAAAGATGAAACATCAGCATCTAACAGGAAGATTTATATCCTTCTGTGTAATGAACATACTCCATACACAAAACTACAATACTTCATTTTAAATACTTCAGGTGTCACTCAGTAACTGCAATAGATCGATAAAAACTCTAGTCTTTAGATTGAGTTCATCACAAATGGTCATAATATATCTTTATTTTTATGAAATTTACTTTATGAAATGACTAAATCTATTCAAAGGCTTTTGATTCTCTAAACCATATTAGTTTTTAGTTAGTCTCTTAATTCAAATACATTTTCTCTTTTTCTTTTGTATTTCTATGAAAATAAAAATCTATTAATTTTTTAAACTACTTTAATAGCTTTTACAATTTTTATTCTGCACAAATAAAATGTATTTTAATATGAAAGCATTTTAGATTTTAACTATCCATTATTTTAACATGATAGTTTTTTATTCTCTCACTAAAAGCTGCAACACTGAAAAGGTGTAATGCTCCTTTAATGCTGTGTGCGCCATCTCTTACTCACGGAACGAGATAACAATATGGCTTCTCGGGTTTTTGCAATAATCCATAAAAATATCAAATTTAAATATAAAGAAACCAAAAAAAGTCCTTTGTGTGAGAGAACCATTTCAAAAAGTTTAAAATACAACCAGTTCAAAGTGAATTCAGCAGCTCTTCAGCCGTTTACTAGCCAGCTGTTAGCATTAATTAGCCTCCAGAAATATGTCCCGTTTTCTACTCAGTGTTAATCACAAACTGCATAACGTGACTCACCAGTTCACTTCTGACTCAATAACTTTTTCAACTCTAAGAGGTAAATATTATATATGCATCAAAATACATTTTTACTGACCTGTGATGCAGAAAACGACACACACGGTGAGTTTCTGTTGGCTGTAACAGGAAAGTTTATTCTTCTTCTATGTGCCCAACCTTCTCTATGTGACAGACGCCCCCTAGTGGCTCTATGTGGAATCGTTAAGGATAAGGTTATTCAGGTCTGAATAACTGATTTCATCCTGTCTCAGTTTTAATGGGTGTTTTAGTGAAAACATCTACGATCTGTAGATTATATATTATTAATAAAAAACCCCATTTTATTCCTTATCACAAGAAAATCTGATCATTATTCTCATCACTTGAGATGAATTTAAATAAAAAAATCTGGACTGAGGTTCCTGTCTGTTGTTTTAAACTTTCTAACTTCCTGCCTGTAATTTTCCACAGAGCTGATTTGTGTCGCTGCAGGCTCAGCGGTGAAATCAGCTCCAGCTTCAAGTTTCATCCTGAGTTTTAAAAGCCCAGAGTGAAAAGTGAAGGCGTGAGTTTCTGTTGCGCCACACGTTGAACTGTTTCTCTGGTTGTGCCAACATTCCTGCCGTTCCTCTGCGGGTTTACGGCAGCTTGTCTCTGAGTTTAATGAGACTGGAGCCAATTTATCAGGACAGCTCCAACACAAAATGTTTCTGACACAGAAACTGATAGAAAAACCTCTGAAGCAGCATTCCTCTATAGAGAACAACAATGAACAACAGCTGCTCGTAAAATTCACAGTTTTTATGTTAGAAACACGTCAGACGAAGAAAGAAATCATTCGTTAATAAAAGAAACGAGGAATAAATAGAATCAGATATCTATTATTGGATTATTTGCAGTCAGTGATGTAAAAGTCTCACCTTAGACATCAGAGTGAAGTTAAATTGGAAAACTTTGGGGTTTTTATGCTTCTGTTGAAGAAGATGAGTAAACGGATGCTGAAGCAATAAAAAGGGAAGGAAGTTAAAGACGGGCAGTTTGTCACTCATCTCCATTACCAACCATTTCATCACAGGAGGTTCGCCTTCATCTGATTAAAGTAAACTCTTTGTGTGTTCAGGGAGTGTTTCTGTGGGCCTAAATGACTCAGGGTCTGTTGGTGTGGCTGTTTTAACGCTGTTTCTATCTGCTTTTACGGGCTAAACCTCACTTTAAACTGCTGCTGTTGTGTTTGTCGACATGGAAACTATCGAGGTCATAGTTCAAATGTAATCACACTCTGTTATCAGATCCGTCACCCTGGTTTATAAAGCTGATTTTCTTTCTAACATGGTCAGGGTTCGGGTTCGGGCCACTGACTGCAGTTAGTTTCTGTAGTTTGGGTCTAATCTGACTGATTTTATGTATTTTAATCCTTTATTTAACCAGGTAAAATAAATAAGTTAAGAAATTTGCCTGGCAAGTGGCAATGACCTTACGAGGAGGAGGAGAGGGGTGTAAAATAAAAATATTGAGTTACACAAATTAGACAAAAAAACCTAAAAATCAATAAACAAGAAGTTAGTTGTGGTTTAGTTTTGGTTAACTCATTTCTCTTTGTTTTAAACCACATTTATACTAACTTTGGACTGAACTAAGTAGTTTAGAACAGAACTAACTAAACCAAATAATTTAAATTATTCCAGTACTAAACCAAAACTAATTCAGTTTCAGGCTAAAACAAAACTGGTTCTTCAAAGACCTGATAAAAATCACACCTGTCTCAGATCAGTTTGTGCTGACTAGACGGTTCAGTTGGTTTTGGTTTAACTAACTATGGTTTGTTTAGATAGAAATACATTAGACTGTAAAATATTTTCATTTAACAAACCAAAAATATTAATCTGATTTAACTGTAATCTAGTTTACAGGATGCTGTGAAGTTCAAACAGTTCAAACTATTCCAGTCTTTATAATTTACTCTTTGGTTAAATTGTGAAAACTCTTAAAATATTTGGATTTTCAAATGTAGATCTTTCTGTTTATAAACTCTTTATTTGTCTGATTATTTTTCATTCTTTTACATTTCATTTTAATATCTGAAGCCTCTATTAATATGTTTAACACAATTCAACATTTTTTATGTCTGTTAGTAGAAATACTATTTAGACGTTTTATATGGAAGCAGTAACTGTTAACTATGAAAAAAGATAATTACTTACAAAGATACTAGAATCAAAGAGACACTAAAACATGTTAGATGATGTCAGAGTTTATTTCTGGTTTTCACACCTTCTGGTTAAAGATTATGATAAAGTTGTGTTTGGTGTAAACCTACAAAGGAAATGTTCGAAAATATGAAAGACACAAAAAATAAAGATTATTTTGAGGAAATAATATTGTGATTGTTTAGATAATGTCTTCATGCTGGTTGTCATGTACATGAATTATTGTTCTTAAATTAAATAACACAAACAAAGAACCGTGATAATTTCTGCTTTAACTGTATGTAGATAATTATTTTACAGGTTTTGTTTCGGGGTTGTGCAGTGAATCCAGGCCTCTGCTGTCATCCTGGGCTTGTTGCTCTGCATGACATCAGCGTTGGTCTTTGTTGTACGGTATGTGCTTCATCCTCCATTCATGCTGCAGGTATGTTTGTTTTTGTTTCTGTGTGAATGAATGCAGAAGGTGTCCTCCCTCCTGATTGGCTGTGGTTTGTGTGTCGCTGTGTTGCATCGTGGGAAATTTGAATGAAGCTTCACAGAACAGGATGAGGGAACGGCTCCACCTGCCCGACCTCTGGGTGTTCCCTCCAACACAAATACCTCAAATACTTCAGACGTCCTGCAGGTTCGAAGGCGCGACATGAAAGATGTTAAAAATAACTCAGCCAGGCATTAAAAGGGTTTTCATCTGACAAGTCTTGAAAAAATTAGAAACATCTGCAGAATTAAACTTTGAGGAAACCAGAATTTATGTTCTAACATGAAAGTATTAGTCATTAGTGCATGAATGCGACAGAGTTATTATCCTTGTTCTTAGCCAAAAACTGATGTTTGCACCAATTTTACAAAGTTATTTTAGGAGTTTGTGTAAGGGAGAAAGGTCACCCGTTTGACCCTCAGTAAATCATCAGAAGCTTTAAACGTGATAAGAGTCTGCCGCACTGTTCAGATATGTGCTTCATCAGTGTGAAGTTTTCCCGTAATGCTGCTGACCGTTCAGGCTCTGGATTTCCCAAACAGAGTCAGAACTTAATGAATTATTGGAAACATGGTTATATTTCTGCCTCTATCAGCAGAGGTCACATTGAAGCAGGACATGATGTTTTCAAACCTGTCCGGTCTGACCGCTTCTGCTTTTCAACCAAGAACTGGGAATTTTCCCTTAAAACCAATCAGCAACTTTTTAAGCTGTTTATGTTGAAATGTGATGGATTTTCAGCTCTCTGTGATTTATACGTCACTGTGAGTGAAAGTTTTTACATTCTGCTTCCTCTCTGAAACAGAAGAGGAATCTCCGCTGAAGACCTTCCTCCTCCTACTTGGTCAGACCTCCAGTTCCCCTGGCTCCCCCGGTTCCCTCGGTTCCCCCGGTTCCCCCGGTTCCCCCAGGCCCCCAGCTGAACCCTCTCAGGTTTCATCTCCACTCGCCCGTCACAGCTGGATGTTTCTCATGCTTCCTGCCTGCAGTGACTCAGAGGAAAAGGGGCGGAGTCAATGATTATGCAACAACAGAAACTTTCTTACCCTTTTCCTTCTCCCAGTGCGATCTTTAAGAACTTTATTCCCAATTAGCTGTTTGTTCAAATCTTGACTCATATCTTGTCTTATTTTCTTTGATGATAAAAAACATGGAAAGATTTTTGTTACAACTGGTTATTTATCATCAGTACTTCGAACAAAACAAGCAAAAGGAAAAGCAGGAATGTGTTGATGTAGAGATTCCAGGTTTATTTTCACACAAGAAGGAAAAATATGAGCAACAATCTACAAGAAGCAATGCTGCCTGTCAGTCTAAGAGGAACTGAAGTTCATTATTTACCAGATAGAAAGATTATTTTAGAGTTAAAAATAAAAAAATCAGATATCAATTTCCCCAGCAGTGAATTTCTTATTTAACTCCAAAGTCAGAACCTTTAATACTCAGGAAAGGGGAAAAAACATTTTCCCAAAACGTCTCAAAACTTTCCCTCTCCAACTCCACAGACTCCAGCTGACAAGTTAAACTGTCAGGATCTTGGGTTGTGTTTTCTTTTTGTCTGGGTTTGTAGTTTTGATATTTTTGTTATCTATATTTCACCTTAGAGAGTTTTCCCATCTGATAATCTAGAAGACATTGTCTGATTAGGGACCAACATGGCAGCAGCTCCTCCTCCAGCTGCTGTGGTTCTTTCTGCTCTGAGTCAAACCAACCTGTTCCCCTCCTCGCCTGTGGGGGCGCTGCACCAAGAACCACTTAAAAAATGACAGTAAAACGTTTCTGTTTTACGTTAGATCAGTCTGCTCTGAGTTATTTTAGTTAGACATTTTCTCCTGTTGGTGTCTCTGCCTCTCCCTCAGTCTGCCTCCGGCTCTCCTCTCACAGCTGTACCTACTGTAGGTTTTGTCCTGGTTTGTGGTTCCAGCAGTCAAACTCCCAGCTTTTCACCGTCTCTCTTTCACTCTCTCCTCACTGGCTTCACTGCTTCCTGTTTGGTTCCTGCTCTCTCATTTTGTTCTCCTCATGTTTGTAAGTTCTTGTTTTCTTCATTAAAATCTCATCATCCTCTCTCTGCCTGTTCTCAACCTTTGGTCCAACTTCTACTACACATCATAAACATCTAATATACTGCCAGAACAGGTAGAATAAAATCTCTGCAGTGGACATGTTCTACAGAAACATGTCCACGAGACTAGAAGGAGTTCACTGAGGTTTGTTTGGATGAGATGAAGGAGAAAAACCTCTTCTCTCCAAAACGATGACTTGGTTTTACGAAGCTGGATCACAGAGGTTGGATGTTTACTCTGTTATTCTACAGAAGGGAATATAATAAACAAACTGTTTTATTTATGACACAATAAAAACCAGGGTATTTAAATCTCCCTCTGTAAGCAGCTTTGTCATGATGTTGATGATGTTGAGTCTTCAGTTTCCTGACCTGACTTCACCTCCAGGTTTCTACCTGAACAGGTCTCAACCTGATTCACTCTGGCTCTGCTAACCTGAGTCTGAGAGAAGCCGGATCGTCACACTTCAAGGAAAAGCCATTCAAGGACCATGAAAAGATTCCCTGCTGCAGCTTCCGGAGGGGTGTTGCTGTTTACGGGCAGATGAAGCTCCTGCAGAGTGTTTGGAGAGGCTGCTGGCTGTTTACACAGCTCACATGCGATGAGTGGGAGGACGGCGACCATGAGCTCATCCCCTCTGAGCCGGGAGATTCTCACTCAAACATTCCCAGGTTTCCTTCCAGTGATGCCCAGAGTCCCTGCAGCTGCAGGTTTCTGACACGTGAGGAGGGACGGTTCTGATCCGACGGTGTCACCAGGACGATGAGCTGAGTCAGACGGTCCAATACAACAACCAGGGAACAGAAAACGTCCCTAAAAGGTTAAACATGAGCTCATGCTGCTGCAGACACAAACCTGGACGTTGTTACTCAGCCTGATGAAACCCTGAATCAGTCTGCAGATCTGGATCTACAGCCTCTATTATCATTTATTTATGTAATCTGATGATTTATAATGATTTATTATTGGACTGTAAATGTCTAATCTGCAGAATGATAAATAAAAGGTAAATATTTCCTCTGATGTCAGATCTTCTAGTAAATCTATTATTATTTTTGCTTTTTTAAAGTTTTAACTGTTTTAGGATGAAAGTGAACCGCTCTGCTCTCATCCCTTCAGAAAAAACAGATTGATTTATTATGTAAACCTATTCAGGCTGAAGCATTTAATCACTTTTATAAAACTGTTCTTAAACAATAAAGATATGAAATAACCTGAATACACAATAACGTGTTCAGCCTTTTCATTCCTAGTTACATTTTATTTCTTTGTTTCAACCTAAAACCAACATCTTTGTTAATAAATCTCAACATTTTATTAAATTACAGTATGTATTTATTATGTATGTGAGTGTTAGATCTGCTTCTTTTTTATAAAAATATCAGAAGTGGAAACTTGAATCCATCACGTCTGTTATGAAGTTAAATCCAAACGAAACCCAACCGGTTCAAACCGTCCTGAACATCAGCTTCATTGTCTTCCTGCCAGGTAAACACCCTCATTTCCGTTGAGCTTTTTATTATTATTCCAAATGATTCCTGGAAATTGAATTTCTTAGAATCGTCGTTGATCTAATTTGGGCTTGAAAGCAGAAACCTTCCTAGAGGAATCGCCTGGAGCTTCCTGTCAGCAGGAAATCTGGTTTGATCCTGATCCTGTGAGGAGCAGCAGGGAGGACGGCCCACCCTCACCTGGAAACACCTGAGAACCGAGAAAACACCCCGGATAAAACTCCTCGCTGCTCCGCTAAACATCAAATGTCTCAAACATTCACGCTGATGCTTTAATGCCAGGATTTCACATATTTACTAGAACAACATCTATTAGCAGCTGCACTAACTGTAAAGCATGAAGTCAGTGGAATATTAGTAAAACTTTGAGAAAGGAAGTGAAGAAAAAGCTGACAGTGGGTTTCCTTATCAGTGTGGTTAGAAACTCAGATATGAAGTCAGAGAAAAACTTAGTGAGTGAATTTAAATATTCACTGATGTTCAACACAAACAAACTGTTGGTCTGAGTTCAGATTCAGACCTCAGACCCGATGAATGGAGTCAGTCTGAAGGCAGCGAGTTGGACCAACAGGAGTTTCTACCAAACTCTGAGATCCTGGTTCACTTAGCAGTCAGTGAAGCTGCTAACTGCTAACTGCTAACATTTAGTTCCAGTTAGCAGTCAGTGAAGCTGCTAACTGCTAACATTTAGTTCCAGTTAGCAGCACAGAAATGTTTTCCAGCCGGTGTTACGTTCAGATGTGTTCAGATAAATGTTTATGGGAATCTTCAGAAGTGACGTCTGTTGTAATCAGTCAAAATGTTTCTGGTAGGAGGTTCCACAGTTTAGATGATTCATTTTGAGATGAAGATCTGGTTATCTGCTGGTTCCTCTCTATGTTAGTTTAACGGAAACAGCAGCCCAGGTGTTTCCTGCCGCTGACATACAGCTGTGGTAACACAGATGACATCATCAGTTAGTTCAATCCTGAACTAACCGTGACGAAGCAGTTTCTGATGCTTCTGAACTCCAGAATCCAGACCCGGAGCCGTCAGCCTGGACAGGTGGAAGATGATTATGAGCTGAAGCTTTTCTCCTTTAGGGTCAGCAGATCTGATGGAAACATGACAGAGCTTTAATCTGGAGCATCAAACTTTCATGGTTCAGTGCTAAATATCATAATTAGACATGTTTCACAGGCCTCTGGGTTTATTATCTTGGTTTGGTCTCCAGACTTTTGTCTGTTGGGTTAAATAAAGTTCAACGTTTGAAACTAAAAGTCTGAGTCAGTTTATCACAGACCAGCTGCAGATGTTCACCAGCACTGTGGTAATAAAAAGCAACACGTACTCAGATGATGTAACTATCAGTTTATTTAAACGCGGTTTTGTGGTGGAGGTTGAGGAAAGTTATCAAGCTGAAGTTTAAGGTTGATCCTCAGAGTCCCTGATGTCCTGCTGAAGAAAACCGAGTTCAGGAATGAGAAGCAGAAGTTCTGTAACGTCTGGACGTTTCATATAAAAGCTAGTAAATGTGGTGTTTGTGTAAAGCTGTCGCATCCTGTCAGTGAAATACCAGTTAGAAACACTGGTGTGAACTGGTTGGTGTGGATCCTGTGGTGGTTTTTCCACATCTGTCTGACCTGTGAGTCTGTTGGATAAATCAAATCAAATCAAATCAAATCAAATCAAATCAAATCAAATCAAATCAAATCAAATCAAATCAAATCAAATCAAATCAAATCAAATCAAATCTGATGTTTCTGCCAAACTTTTGTCAGCAGCTCCAGACCTGCTGAGCATTAAGGGCTGAAAACTGGGAACTGACTGCAGGCTCTACTGGTTCTACTGGTTCAGCCTCTGGTCAGCTGGAGGTCATCAGACAGTCTGGAGGAAATCATTTCCTGGTTTGTTGATATGAGACCAGATCATAAAACTGATTCCCAGAGGATTATTTCTCTAAGATCCTGAGTCATTCGGTGCATATTTAGTATCTAACATGTTGGACGGGTCGGTTCCCTTCACTAAATGCCTCTGGACCTCAGAGCTGCTCTGCCTGGTTTAGGGCAGCAGAAACTTTCTGTCTGTCAGAGCAGGCGACTCGGCTGAGGTCATGAATGAAGCTGCATACTGACATCATAAGAGCCTGGAAGTATTTTTACCTGCAGCTTCCTGGAAGAACCAGCAACTAAACTTAAAATAGAAGCACAACAATCTGTCTTTACTGGTCTGTTTAGAGGTCTGAGTGTCACTGATGTTACCCAGCCAGTTCCTCAGACTGGACGGTTTTATGAAGCTGTGTGTTCACAGCGTCAGGTTTGGTCACAGTGATGATGCTGCAGAGCTCCATCAGAGACAGACTGCTGCATCCTCGGTGCATAAAGGAGCATCATCACAGATCCTTCCTGCCAGCAGCCATTAGGCTCTGGACCATCACTGCTCCCTCCAGAATCAAGTCTTTACATCCCAGCTGGTATTTATACAGCTTCACTCAGTTTAAACGACATTTTCTGGTCTTTGCACAATTTTATTTTTATACATGTTAAATAGTTTGCTGTTGAACAGTTTATACATTTAAAACAAATTATCCGACTCAGTTCCACATTCTTTTGAATCGGAGTATTTTAAAGTACTTTATTTTACAACTGTTTATTTTTCATTCTTTTAAATATATTTTTAATACTTTTAAATCTGTGAAAACCAAAATGTCTCAATGTCACTTTACTGCTGTCAGGTCTAAATTCCCCCACTGTGGAACAGAAAAGGGCATTTCTATTCTATTCTATTCTATTCTATTCTATTCTATTCTATTCTATTCTATTCTATTCTATTCTATTCTGATCTATTCTATTCTGATCTATTCTATTCTATTCTATGCTGATCTATTCTATTCTATTCTATTCTATTCTATTCTGATCTATTCTATCTTCACTCTGGTGAAAATCTTTCTGAGTAAACCTGGTGGATTTCTTTGAGTCTTTGACTTGCAGGATTCCAGAATTGAAACTGAAGATCGGATCAGAACCAAATCCACTGACGTCCATCAGGATGACAGAATCATTTCTAACTCTGTAGAACCTCAAAGAGGCTGACTGGGTTTGTTTGGGTTTCTCTGAACCTCACAGGTTGGTTCTGTTCTGAACTGGATATTTTCTGTTCTCCTTTAGAGGACAGAACCAGTGTGGTTCTGTTCTGATCCGGTTTGGTTTTGTTTACCTGTAATGAACAAGGCGCCAGGTACTTTTCCACCTCAGATGAAACCGGCAGCGCTAACGACATGTTCCTGCACGCCGCTGGAACACGGAGCCGCAGGGTTTGGTTCTGGAAGGATCCGGTTCACTCCAACCGCAGCTCAAACCAGGATTCCTAACAGAACCCGCCTCATGTGGACCTTTACGTTTAGTGGTTAGCTAAAACGGTTTCTGTCCTGTAAGCTGAAATAATCAGACCATTGAGTCCCTGCAGAACCCGGCCTGCCAGCCCGGTCCTGGTCCGTCTGACGGAGGAATTTTCATAGTTTAGATGCTTTAATCTCTGGCAGTTCCTGGATGTGGAGAAACTTCCAGGAAAAATGTGTCTGACCTCTGAGTCGGGCCGAGACGTTACATCAGCAGATGTTTGGATAAGAAAGGGCCAAGACACATTTTTATAAAATCCAGCTGCAAAAGAAGGGCTTGTCTTCCTGATAAAGGTCAAAGGTCAGATAATGTTGCTGCATAGAGCTGAACAGGCAGTAAATAAGGAAAAAATCAAATTCAACATTAACGTTCAAACTTCGCCCACTGATGTTTGTTTTAACAGGTTGGTGTGAAACTTTAACTTCTAGTATCAACATCCAGATGAGACGATTAAAACTGAAAACTTCCTGATCCAGATTTACAGTAAAAACAGAGAGAAGTCAGAACCCGTCCGACCAGAACCAGCTTCTGCTGCTGCTCAGGATGACCTTTCACCTCCGTCCCGTTTCTGTGTAAACAGCAGGGAAGTTGATCTTTAGATAAACGGCTGCTGATCAGACAGGATCAACAGACCCAAACAGAACCCGACCCTGACAGAACCCCCCTGTCCCATGATGCCTTTCACTGCCTGACCTTCTGTGATGACATCAGCATCTCTGGACCCGCTGAGGGTCCGCCTCCAAACAGTTTGAGCTCCGGTGGCAGATTTGGAGCCGACGTGTTGAACTGAGTCCATAAACATCAGAACTCAGAACCATGTTCAGTGTTTCCAGAGAACAACGGTTCCCCTGAGGCTGAGCTGTCCAGTCAGTCCTTCAGGGCCCGGATCCTGCAAGCTTTGGTTCTGGTTCAACTCAACTGGGCCAACTGATGACTCGTTATCAGAACCTCAGCAGAACTTTGGCCTGCGGAGGAAACAGATGGAACCGTTTGAATCAGCTCAGCTGGAGCAGAGACTCATGTAAAACATGCAGGAACCGGGTCCAAATGGACTGACTGACCGTCCGTCTGACTGACTGACTGCCTCTCAGCCTCTCATCTCCAGCTTCCTGCTGAAATAAGAGAACATCTCCAATGGATCCTTGTGATTTCAGACCCTGCTCTGTTCTCTCTGTGTTTTCTGAGCTTGTTCAGGATCTGAACTCTGTGTCTGTGTTTGAAGTCGTCACTGATCTGATCAGACCTGCTTCATGTCAGGATCACCTGACTGCTGCAGCAGCTGCAGCACTTTTCCTGATTTGATTCATTTTTATTGACAGTTTGTTTGCAAACTGAATTAAGAATAAAAGTGAAAGTTTAAACTGATTCAGCTCCAGATGCTTCTTCACTTCCTGGTTGAATTTTCTCTCAGTTTCCTGGTTCAGAAAAACAATTCATGTAATTTATTTGATTGATGTAAAGATAAACAACCAACTTATTGTTTTATGATTTAACAGTTTCCTCCATCACGTCCTCGGCTCTCGGCCGGCTCAGCCTCATTCCTGCTTCTCTCACCTGAACGGTTGCTCCGGGTTTCTATGTTTCTTCTCAGTCACACCTGGATTATTTTAAGGTTTAACCCTTTCACTCTTCCTCTCTCTGTTTCCTCCTGCAGACTGAAACTCTTCTCCTTCTGGACAGTTTGTTTCTTTGTCCAACAGAAACACGTCTGATAGTTTAAAGCTGTTTTCAGACCATAAGCATTAAAATTTATGAATCAGAATCTGATTTATGATGCAAGACATTCTCTCTCAAGAATATTTAGCTTCCTATGCCTGTGCTTAATTTGTGTAGGATTTGCTGAAATCGGCTGGTTTAGAGTAAACCAGTTGATCGGCTGGTCAGCTGACTGAACTGGAAGAGGAAACAGAAAAACAGGAAACTCCTTTTATCTCTGAAGTTAATAATTTCCTCTTTTTTCATTTGCTGAAGTAGAAACTGAGCTGAATTAAACAATCAGAGGAACTCTGAGTCCTTTCCTGAACCCGGAGAACCGGCTGGAGAAGCTTTATGAGTAATTATGATAATATTAAAAACATTAACGTGGGTTGTTAAAAGTCTGTTTCCTAAAATGGATCCTGGTGGAAGAGAAGCTGATATGTTAAATGATTTCAGACATTTGTCTTTGAATCATTTAGGATGAAGATCCGTCATCATCATCTTCATCATCTCAGCGGCGGTGACGTTTAAACGCAGGCGTGACGCATCGACCCACTTTGATTACAGCCGGCGACCGAATCTAAACAAATGACCCGGCCTCAGCACACGTCACATCCTAACATATGAAATCAGAGACATTATGTCAGCCGGCAGCAGAGGAGAGAAACAAAACGATAAACAGAGAGAAGAAAAGAGGCGAGGATTATTTTAAAATGAGAGAAAAAAGAAGCAGCTCAGTCAAACATAACAACATCTTAAAACAGAAAGTAACTGAGAGAAATCAGTCAGACATGTTGGAGCAAGAAGCAGAGACTTCCGCCCATCACCGTTCAGAGAGGGAGAGTGTTCCCAAAGGAAAGCCTTTGGGAACGCCGCTCTCCCAAAGGAAAACATGGCAGGCAGTTTTCCAGGACTGGAAACTCCAGACACATCCAGCCCAACCTGGACCAGTCGGCTCTGAGGTCATCTGAACAGAGGTCAGAGTTCAGAGAAATCAGCATGAACTCAGAGCTCCACCTCAGACACGACAGGCCTCAGTTAGAAGGTTAAAGGTCAAGACACTGAACCAGAATAAATGATTGGAAGGGTTGAAGGAAAAAAACTATTTTCTTCAAATATAGTACATGAAGGCTGTTTTAGACCTGATATTCTAGTAAACTGACTTTGATTAGAGACCAAAACTTCACCATCTCCAGCTGCTGTGGTTATTTCTGCTCTGAGTCAAACCAACCTGTTCCCCTCCTGGCCTGTGGGGGCGCTGCAACAAGAACCACTGAAGGAAACAACAAGAAAACCTCAGACGACACCAAGTTCAATTTCCTTCTTCACCAAATGGAAAGAAAACAGAGTAGTGTCAGATTTTAGCAGTTGGAGGATTTCTCGTTTTTCTTTGGCAAAAAACCACGAGCCATTTCTCCTGCTAGCGCTAGGCTAGCACATTTGTTTTGGTGGTATTTACCCAGAATGCCCTGCACTATAGTCCACTTCCTGTTTTTGGAGCTGTTTCCAGTCCGCTTGGCGTTCACATATGGATTCAAACCGATCCAGAGTTCACTTCAACTGAACAGACACTGAGGTTTGTAGGTGGACCAGAGCGATTTGAGGGTTTGACCTTTTTGTTCCACATCAGAGATCGATTTCACATTCACACCTCCAAAAACAAACTGGAGTTGGATTAAAGTGGACTGAACAGAACTGGGGTGAATGATGAGTCCAGTGAGACCAAAGTGGAGACGATCAGATCGGCACAACCACATGATGGAAACTGTAAAGCACGGTGGTGGAGGGTGATGATTAGGGATTGCTTTGCAGCCTGGGAGCCTTGAGTCGACCATCATCTCCTCTGTAATCTACAGTCAGGTATTGAACATCTGGACCTGGATCCAAACTGGTTCATGACCAGAACCAGAACCCCAAACCCAGCAGCAGATCCAGACGTGACACACACTCTGGGGTCTGTGTGTGTTTTCCCTCAAATCACCCAATCAGCTCCTCTCTCTGCCCTCCACTCTTCATACCTGTTGTCTTACCTGTGCAGGTGAACGTGACTGGAACCCGAAGACGTCCCCATGGCAACCTCCAACATCAACATCAACATCAGGAGGGATCCCCAGCAGCAGCTCCATGAGGTAAAGCTCTGCAGTGATTAATAATATCAGATATGAGTTACTTCACTGCATCACTAGAATAACATTCTGGTCTGCAGGTTTTTCACACGACTCACGTTGGGATGAGGGGGATGCTGTGATGTAACCTGGAGCTGCAGCGTCTGACTCAGCAGCCAGCAGATTCCTGAGCTCCAGGCCGAATAAACCAGAAAAAGGAAAGTGGCTGCAGAGAGGAAAGTTCTGCAGGAATTTAATGTGTTGGAAAATCATGCAAAGCAGCAGCTTGAAGCTTCCAGGCTCCCGTAGGAACAGAGCCGAACTTCCCTCTGAGTTCAGGGCAGGGAAGGTTTTCCAAGAGGAAAATGAGCCAAACAGAGCTGGCTTTGTTTTAGAAATATGAATAATCCTCTTCATGGAGGAATCCCTTTGAGTTATTTACATAGAAATCAGTTATTTATCATTGTAATAACAGATGGATTTATATATACACTGCTCATGCTGTCTCAGATTCAGCTAAAAGAAAAGTCTTATTTTTACTCTACACCAGAAAAAAATCTCTTTAGAAGATTTGCATTTTACATTATTATTTATTTTTAAGCATTAGATTTTGGTTTTAATATTTACTTGTTGGAAACATAACTTTTATTTAAATCTTTTAAAGTTTTTATACCATCAATGTTTCAGGAACTGCAGATGGAAACAGGCATAGTAACTAAATCTGCACCAGTTCATTATTGTGCACTGTTCCTTTAAATATAACCTTATTATTGCAAAGCTTACAGATGCACATCTGTTGATGTTGCATGTTTTATTTGGTTCTAAATCTGATTTTAAAGATAAAAAACCCAAAAAAACTTTAGTAAAGAGGCAGAAAACAGCAAGTTCATTTCAACATTCTTATTATAAAATAATAAATAGCAAATAAAATAAATAACCAAATAAGACATTTATACAAAAACAATATTAACATCAGTAGGAGTGTCTGGTTCAGGCATGTCGGCCTACATAAGTGACATTTTTCATGTCGAGTCGTTTGATTCGTGGCTCAGTGCAGTCAGTCTGTGTGCAGAATTCACTGATTCAGTTCAAGTTTTCTGGAGTTCAAGTTTCTGTTTTCTTCTTAGTGTTCACAGTTCTGTCATTCTCCCAGATTCTCTCTGTCCCAGACACTTCATCCTCCCTGCAGTGGGGGAGTCTGCTGGCTGGGTGAAGCCGGCGCTCGGAGCCTCCTCCCCGGCCGCGCCGCGCAGGGCGCTCCGCTTCTCTCCGGAGGTTCTCAGGATCTCCTCCAGTTCGGCTCAGTCTTTCATCCCGTCAGCCCAGATTCGGGCGGTGTAGCGGAACCAGTCCGGGGGACTCAGTTGTCGTTGCCCAGTCTGTGGTAGACCAGCAGGGCCACCATGCTCTTCCCTGCGCTCTGCTCGAAGCCGGTGGAGTCGCTCTGCTGGGCGGCCTCCTCGCAGCGGATCGGCGCGGCGCTCCGCTCCGACATCTGCCGGGCCTGATGCTCGGCCGACTGGAAGCTGAAGCCTTGGTAGTCGCTGATGGAGCCGTCTGCGCTCAGAGGCACGTCGACGCACGGCTCCTCGGTGTAGATCTGCCACAGCACCACCAGGCACAGGATGACCAGCCAGCGCTTGGCCTGGCTGCGCTCCGGCGGCGGGAGGTGCATGCGGACCTTGGCAGGGTACATGACCCGGGTGCAGCGCTTCTTGGGCCGGATTGGCACGTAGGAGCGCACGGCGGTGGCCTGAGGCGGGATCCGCTCGAAGGTGAAGACCTCCGGCTGGGTGCTGCGGGTCGCCATGCCGGAGCTGAAGGCGAAGCTCTCCTGAACGGTCAGGGTCACGCTGTCGGACCGGGAGTACATTCTCTCTGTTTTCTGTGTTCTCTGTTTCGGGTTTCTGTCTGCGCTCGGAGTCAGATAGATATGCCTGAAAACTTCCAGGTTCCGTCTTTTAAAGGCTTCCTCCTCCAGGAGCGTGTGTGTTTTAGGCCCCTCCCTCTGACAGCCTATTGCTCAGATGAGAAAACACCGAAAAATTAGCATATTTCAATACTTGAATCCAACCAGAGCAGGCAGCTGAGTCACCTCTGGGTGGGTCACATTATCTCACTGCAATGCTAAAAATCCACACAAGCAAGTCTGGACAGGCATGAAACTATTCAAATATAAAATGTTACCTACTAAACCATTTAATTTACTCTAAATATTCTAACATCTGTTAGAATATTTAGGACAGATGTTAATCTAGTCTAATCTAATCATATCTGTGTATAGAATCAAATTTCTTCCCCTTATTTTGATCAAACATGTTTTACCATCACATGATATCCACCAGATTTAATAAAAATGTCGTCATTCACATATTGAGCTTACTGTAAACAGCCGACTGTACAGTTTGTGTTGGTCACGTTAAAAACTAGAAACTTCCCTTAAATCAACGTCAAAGTGTCTAAATGTCAAGTTCAGAAGGTCAGAAGGTTAAAGACAAGGAGAAAAACTTCATTTCTGTTCACAAGGATCAGAAACAGAAGGAAAAAATAACTGGAATATTAATACTAAAGCATCAACACAAAAACAAAATCACACATTTTCAATTTATTAGCACAAAGTAGAAACTGAACCTGACTGATTTTACTCTCTTTACATATGGACAAAATATCCTAATAATATGAAATATGAGATGAGAAATAAACTATTGGTTAAAACTGAGAATAAACGGAAACAACTGAAGTTTTATCATTTTTAATAATTAGTTTAGATTAGATTTGAGGGAATTTCCTTCCTGACCAGAAGAGCAGGACAAAGTTTAAACTTTATTTTTAAACATTATGAAGAGAAGTCAGATAATAGCTTCAGAATCATTAAAACTTTCTAAGAGACAAAAAATTAATGAGAAACATGGAGAAAAAACTGATTTTGGTTCAAAACTAACAAATATAATCATTTACTGTGAAAATATTTTGAACATTTTCTAAAAATACATTTTCTTGCCTCATGACGGATGTTGTTGGGGGAAGTTTTGGAAATTTTCCGCGTGTTGGTTTTGTGCGCCAGCGGTCATTATGAAACCTGAGGATGTTGTGAAGCCACAGAGGAGGAAACGTTTCTGACGGCAAATCTGGAAACCTCCAGCTGAAATGTGGAAAACATGAAGCAGGTTTCATTTCTGCAGTAAACATGGATCCTAAGATGATCTAAAAATAACAATGCATCCAGCAAAACAAAATAAATGGTCAAAACTGAACCATAATTACATTTTTCTGACATTATCCATAACCCTGAGCTAAAATACAGACCAATAACTGAGTAAAAACCTTTAAAATTATTTTTTTTCTAAAGCAGGTTTGAGAATTTTGTAAAAAATAAAAAGATGAAAAAGTAACATTTTGTTTGCTTTTAACTGAAAACACAAAAACGAGCCCTTCTGTATCATTATTGGTGAATTTCTGATGAATTTTCCTCTTCATGTTGGCTCATTTCACAGGAATCCTCAGACTGACTCAGTGATTAGGAGGAAAGTTGGTGGTGAAAGTGTGTTTGGTCCCAACCTGCAGGCTCCTCTGCTCAGGTTGGGTGGCATCCTGTCAGCTTCACTAATCTCTCTCAGGTTGGTCAAACCTAAAGTCATGAATAATTTCAGGTTTTCACTTCCTGTTCCTGTTTTGCATCATTTCCTGTGTGGAGAAACAAACAGCATCTGAAGCTGTTTTCAGTCAGACTGAATGTTGGAGTTTGTTTCATCAGCTGAACTCAAACTGATCATGATGTTGATCTGGATCAGCTGATGATGGTGAATCAGTTTGTCCAGTTTGGAGAACGTTCTGCCCCCTAGTGGACAGAAATGTCCTAGTTAAAGGCCAGAATGTTCAGTTTTAGGACGATTTGGACCGAAGGATCAAATCATCGTCACGTGGTTCCAGGAAAACCTTCCTAATAAAACCTTCTGTATCAACACTTTCGGACCGTTTAGCCGGTTACCATAGAAACAGAGCCAAACACAGCTGTAAGCTGTTTAATGAGTTGGAAGCCGAGTTCTGCTGATGTGGACCGGTAACTGTGTGGAGTCGGGACATCGTCTCGCCTGAGCGGATCCATTGACGGGATGCCAGGTCAGCTGGGAGCCGTTCCTGGATCTGCGTACGCAGGAATGTTCAGCCAGCCAAAACGAAAAGATCTGCTACAATGGAGCAATTTCTGGAACAATAGAGAAGAAAACTGGTGAAGCATGAAAGAACCTGGTTCTGGTTCTGGTTCTTGATGAAAGGACGTCCCTCCAGGCTGGAGCCTGTCAGCCGGTCAGAGTCACAATAATCCAGTTATTTTACAGTAAACGGACCAGAGTCAGTGTGAGTATTTATGGGATGTAAACAGCAGCCAGGCGTCGTCAGGGCAACCTTTCACTTTGTTTATTAATGATTCTCCTGTTTTCAGAGAACCTCAGTAATAAGGTCCCAGTTTACATGCTGGTTACCGACAGCTGACCTTCATGACCTTTAGTCAGAGTTTCTGCTGTTTTCAGGCCAGTGACAGTGAGTATAAATAAATAAAATAACTGTCATTTTACGCACGTGGCCTGGAGAACGATGAGGTTTAAGGACGTTTTCACACCTGATAGCCCGGTGGACTCGGTTTGATTACAGATCAATAATCAAACATTTGCTCCAACTGCTGTGGTTTTTTTCTCACTGCAGTGATTCAAAACAACCAAACTCTGTGAACGTCCTGTTCCCCTCCTGGCCTGTGGGGGCGCTGCACCAAGAACCACTGAAGGAACCGACACAAAAACCTTTGAAGACACTGAGAGCAACTTCCTTCTTCACCAGATGGAAACAAGATGGAGGCGTCAGGTTTAGCGTTTGGAAGATTTCTCTTTAGCCTTTAGCTAAAGACCAGGAGACGTTTCTCCTGAAAGCGTTAGGCTACTGCGTTTGTTTTGGTTGTCTTTACCCAGAATGCCTTGTGCTGTGGTCCACTTCCTGTTTTTAGAGCGTTATCTGGGCTGCTTGGCGTTCACATATTCATTCAAACCGAACCAGAATTCACTTCGACCGAACTGAATCCGAGGTTTGGAGACGGATCAGAGTTCACTTTCTTGTTCTGCATCAGTTTATGCGTTCACACCGACTCACAGACCAGTTGATCGCCACCTGCTGGACAGGAGTGTAAAGCTAAGTTTCCGTAGGTTGAAGCATCGAATTTGGTGCAACATTTTTAAATCATCTAACTGATGCAAACTGTGTTTTCAGGATTAAAAATTCAGTTTAGAGTAAAATTTAAGCTGCATCGTGTTTATGCTTCTTTAAAAGGTCAGAATAGATTCAAACTACGGACCTGAGTCTGTTTGGACCTTACAGGACCGGTTTGCAGGTTATTGGTTTATTTTTCCTCCAGACTCATGGTGTTGTAAACAGGCTGTTAGTCTGTTTATATCAGCTCTATGCTGAAGATAAGGAGTTGTGTAGTGGAGCATTGATAGCTCTACAGGTTCTGTTTGTCTCGGTTCCATCAGCGGTTCTGATCCTAATCTCAGCCTCAGGTCTTTTTTTAGTTGTTTCCCAATAACTGCTGAACTCCTCTGTCTGTCTGCAGGAGTCCAGCTGCCTGAACCAACAGCAGCTTCTTTGTTTGGTGACATTTAATCTGAGATCTGGGAGGAAATCCAGGAGGAAACCCGGTTCTGTCGGCCCGTTCTCACCAGCTCTTCTCATTCCTCAGCGGAAAGTTTCTGATAAAATCTGTAAGACTCCTTCCTTCAGTTTGATTGTTTTAGTGGATGATAATAAAGAGCCGTTTGTTTTGTTTCTTCTCTGGGTTTTTCCCTCTCAGCTGTCAGGTTTATTTTTAGTGGATCCACCAGAACCAGGACTCCTTACTGGAAACAAAAAGACTGTCAGAGCTTCGTCTGAATTAGAAGTTAAAGAGGAGTGAAGAGAATCCGGTTCAGTCCATGACGCATCCTGAATGTTCTGAATCATTTTTACACTTTGGATTCACTTCATCTGTTCATGTTCAGCTTAAACGGCTCAAATGAAAAATAAATGAAGGAACAAGAACCACAGAGCCAAAGCTGGTAGATTTGGCTTAAAAATAAAACTCTGATTTTTTAAACTAGATACGATTTCTGATTCCAAAAGATTTTTTTCTTTCTTTTCTACATAAATTGCAAATAAAATATTTTCAAACTGTTTTTTCAGACCCTGTCTGGTAACATCAGATCTGTGTCATCTGACCGTGATGAAAACGAACATCTGGACCCGTTCACCAGCTCTGAGACCCGGCAGAACCCGGCCGTGGTGGACTGGGCCAGCTGCGTTCCCCAGCAGATCATCAGAACCAGAACCGCCACAGTTTCCTGTTTGAAGTTATGATCTTGGACTGAACTCATATTCCATGTTTATGTGCAGTTTTTATGCTGACATGATGAAAACGTTCTCATGTTCAGGTGATTTTTAAATGCAGGTTGAACTTTTATGCTGCTGTTGACTAAAACTTCAACTGTTTGTACCTGAAATATGAATTATTTATCCATTTTTAATCCCTTTAATTCACTGAAGAATCAAACGTCTTCGTCGTCCCTCTGCTTCCTCGCTGTCGCTGGATCGATTCTGCTCTGGATGCAAACCAGAAGTTTTCTTCAGAGGAAATTCAGTGAAATGGATGAAATCTGATGAAGGTTGATGGGAAGTTTTTCCACAAGTCTGTTCATGAAGACACAAAGCAAAAATGATTATTCATCTCCCTGAATTTTCAGCTTCAAAGAACTTAAGAGGGTTTTCATCACTCACTGCTGAAATTCTCTGGATTTTTCAAACACCTCCACCTTCCCTCAGTTTCAGTTACGACATGTAGATGTGAAACTTTGTGCATGTTTTAAATACCAACAGGCCGTTCTGATTCTTTTGTCTTTCACTCTGAGTGTAAACAGAAAGAATCAGAAGCATCTGAACTTTTCCAGGCCTGCAGGAAACAAACCTTACAGTTTGTGGCCGCCGTCCCACAGGCAGCTGCTCCGGTCAGCCAGACATGGAAACGACTCGACGTCTGGAGGCGAGTCCTTCACAGACAGCAGCAGGTCAGAGCGGGCCGAACCAGAACCAGCAGGTCCAGAACCAGCAGGTCCAGAACCAACAGGTCCAGAACCAACAGATCCAGAACAGATCCAGAACAGGTCCAGAACCAGCTTCCAGTCACTCTGACTTCCACTCTCATCTCACCTCCCTGTCAGATTCCTGGCTGCTGACTGTAGCAGGTCAACATATTTGAAGGTGGCAGATTTTCCAAAGATGGAAACAATGTGAGCAACATTTTAGTGGCATGAAGGAACGCTGAAGGCATCGACCCAGAACGGCTGAACTTCAGAACCACAGAACCACAGAACCACTCTGGTTTATCCACCCAAAAGGAAATAAAGCAGGACGACCTGGAAGGATTTAAACTTCCTTCTTGTGAAGTTTGCTGACGTTTGGTCATCAGATCATCTTTAGCTCTGATATCTGTAGAAACCCCAAAGTTTTTGTTTTCTTTTTCTTTTTTTATTAAAATTTCTTAATTTTTAATTTTATTTATTTAATCAAGTAATCAATTAGTTTGTGCATTAATGAGCTGGTGACTGAATCAGAATGAAAAAAAAATTCAGTCAGTGAACACATCGTATGCAAATGCTAACAACAGCTAGCATTAGCAGCTATTCAGGAGCTACAAGGCAATTTTATTTAGCAGATTTTTAAAACCACTAGAGGCTTTAAAAATAAAGCCTCTAGTGTGTGTGTGTGTGTGTGTGGGTGTGTGTGTGTGTGTGTGTGTGTGTGTGTGTGTGTGTGTGAGGCCCAGTCCTCACACACCAGGCCCTCCCAGCTGCAGTCAGTGCAGATGTTCATCCATCCAGACTGCAGATGAAGGGCACAAAGATGAAGCCGACCCAAACTGGACTCCAAAGGCTGAAAACCAGACCAGAGTTAAAAAAGAAACTAAACTGAAACATCAGCAAGTAAATAAACTAAAACTAAACCAGGAAGTTTTTCTTTTCTGGTTCGTCCTCCTGACCGGTCAGCAGGAAGTGAGCTGACAGACACACAGCTGGCTGCAGCTGGACACAGACATGACCCAGCAGAGTCAAAGGTCGTTCACCTCGACTTCATCAGGTGAAACGGAAAGAGAGAGCGAAGCTGAAAACCACCAGGAAGGCTGCAGGAATGCTGAGCTTCTGATTGCTTCATCTGGGGTTTGGAGATTTTTCTAATTAATTTCAGGATTCCAGTAAAAACGGAAGCAGAGATGAAGGAAGCCGATTATTTTTAATGTCTGTTAGTCACATCCAGGCCTGATGAAACAGGCTCCACTCGGCTCGCTCTGACATTCCACAGTGGAACAAAGTGATGACTGAGCACATTGTTCTAATTATTACACATGAAACATTAAACTACCTGAGAATCACCTGCAGACGCCTCCCAGAGCCTGAACATGTGCAGGCAGCAACATGACACCGGGCAAAGACCAGTCCACGACGAGTCGCCATGACAACCATTTATAAAACAGCTGCACGACATCAGACAGCACTAATGTTTTATTGTTTTGTTTAAAGATAAAAATGTCCAATAGATATTTTAGTTTCATGCAAATACAAACTTCCTGATAAAACATTAAAAATCTGTAGAAATTCTGTATTTTTGTTAAATAACTCCAATAACTGTTAGTAATTCTCTCTGTGGACAACAAAAAGTTACAAACTTCTCCATCCAATAAAATCTCGGAGGTTAAGAGGTCAAATCATGATTTATTCCTTTATTTGGTCGTGACATCATCACACAGGAACCTGCTGACAGGACAGTTTTTCATCAGTTCAATCAAACCAAAGCGAGGTTCTGATCGATCAGGGAACAGATAATCGAACGCTGATCAAACGTTGGTCCTGCAGACGGTCAGACTCTGATGGAGCAGCTGGACGCTCAGAGGGAGGAAATGATTTTCAGACGACCTGCAGAGTCAGACAGACACTAATCATCAGATCAGTGGAAGTAAACCACCATCAACACGTCCAGAAACAGAGTTTATAGAGTTTATCCGACTTTACAAACATCCAGAAAACATTTGTTTTATTTTTAAACTTCAATTTTAGATGAAACTGCAGGTTTTTCTTGTCCAGAAATCCTCTTCCTGTACATGTCATGCTTCGTTTGGATCAAACAGTTTTACACAATAGAAATTAAAATCAAGCCTCAGATTTACAGAATAAATATAAAAATCACCATGAAAATCCATAAAATGAGGCTAAAATATAAATTCAAACATTTGTAACATATTTATATTTAAATGGTTCATTGTTGTTATTTTCTTTGTTTCCTGATGAGAGTGAACAGGTTCTGGTGTGTTTTTGGACCTCTGATCATATTTCATCATCAGACAGAGAGCAGCTGAAAGGTCAGAGGTCAGACTGAAGGTCACCTCAGGGTTTTTGGGTTTTCTGCTCTGACTGGAACTGAAGGAACTTTTCCTCCATGATCCGAAATCCGACTGGAAAAGTTTTTCATTCCTTCATCATGATCCTCCGTCTGCAGCTCTCAGGTTTTTCCATCCGGACCGTAAACCACGAATCCTTTTCCTGCAGAGCAGAGAAACGTTTTCCTGATTTAAATGCTGAGGTCATGTGACCCGGTCCGGGTTCTGCCGGTTCCAGCTGGCAGTCCGGCCATGTGATGTGGGTCAGGCTGATCAAACGGCCCGCTGCTGGAGTCCGGCCATGTGAACGGGCCTACGTGCAGAACGACCTGGGTTCTGGCTCCGGTTCTGGCCCCGGTTCTGGTCCCGCCCACAGCCGGGTCACATGCTGGTTTCCAGCTCATCAGATCCGTTTACGCTGCCGCTGCCTCATTTATGTAATTACTGTGATGTGAAGAGAGACGGTTCTGTTGGCTCCAGAACCGAGCTGCCTGGACTTTATTCCTGTTTTCCCTGAAGTTCTGAAGTTCTGACCCGATTAGAGCGAAATGAAATCCGAGCTGAAGGGAATCAGCTTCTCGGAAAGCTGACGGATTAACGATGTTTCCAGAAACAATCAGATTCAAGATGTTTCTGATTCTGAGGCCATTAAAGAAACTCATGAGTCATGAAGCGAACCGCATGTCTGCCTCAAAGCCTCATTAACCAGAACCAGGAACAGGAAGTGACGTCAGCTCATTTCCTGTTTGGAGCTTCAGCTTCACAAACTGTTTATAGAGTCAGTTTAATCTGGGAGAAGGTCGAGTTTAATTAGCCGAGTTTGTTATTATTTGATTAGATGCATTTATAAACAAACACAGATTGAACTCATCAGATTGTACACTGAAAAAACACAACAGCTGATTCAACTTAAATTTATAGCATTAATTGATCACAAAGATCAAATGAAGTTTGTCCAGGTTAATTTAAGAAGCTGCGAAGTTAAACCAACAAAATTAAAATAAGTTTAAAATGTAATTCATTCAATTACACCTTTTTCTGGAACTGTATTCTTTTTTTCAGTATAGCTATGGCAACATATCACTGAAACTACAAAGATTATTCTTTGGACATTTACAAAAATACACATATTCCTTAAAATCTTGAATTTTAATGTTAACCAATTTAATTTTTTTAACTTCTCTTTATTAAAACCATTAAATCAAATTTAAAGTCATCCTAATTGTCATTAAACAGATTTTAAAATTCTACATTTATGCATTAAGATGGAAGGATCCTGCAGGTCTGGGGGCCATAAGGAGCTGCTGAGTTTGCTCATGCTTTGGGCCGGCTCTGAATCCAGCAGCTGAAACATTAATACAGTTTAAAAGAGAAAAAATGAAGAATTTAATAAGAGAATTTAAAATCTGTAATAGAAAAAAGCTAAATAAACTTTACCTCAGGTTCACTTATTCCTGTTGATCATCTGAAAAGCAGCTTTTAGTCCAAATTTAAACAAATATAATAACTTGTGATAAAAATGCAGAAATTATGTTTCTATCTGTGATAAATTCACTGAATCTTTGTCTTTAAATCCTGATTTTTCTCCTCTGTGTGTCTGAGCTGCTGGACACTAAACGGTTAAATCAGTTGAACGTGCTGAACGTGCTCAGACTGTCTCCTCCTCTCTGGTTCTGGTTCCGGTTCTGGTTCTGAGCCGGCCCGGCAGAAACCTGCAGTCTGTGTTTTTATTTCCCAGCTACAGTGAAATCCTCTGTGAGCTGTGAGTGAAATCCTCCAGCTGAGCGACGTCAGAACCTCGGACCTGGCCACACACACAGACACACACACACACACACACACACGCACACACACACACACACACACACACACACACACACACACACACACACACACATTCCTGCTCCTGTTTCTCCGGTTTCCTGTAACTGTGACCCGCGGACGGAAAGCCCAGAGGTCACAGAGGTCGGCGGCTTCAGGGCAGCGAACCTGATGTGACGCATCATGACCAGAAAACCAGGATGAGGCAACGAGCCGCCGACCTCCGGAACCGATGAGACCAACAGAACCATAAAAACCAGAGAAATGAGACAGAAAAATAACAAGAGTAAAAGTTTCTGATGAGTCAAAATAGAAACTTTATGATGATTTATTTTTATAAAAAAGTTTTCAGAAACATTTCTGCTGAACAGAGTTTAGGTTTTATGAATATAACAGAATTAAAACAAGTAAATGAATGAAAAACTGGTTTTATTTAATTAAAACTTAATTCAATTTGAAATGAATGAACAAAACAGAAAAAGTTATTTTTTTTCTTTTTGGACAAATTTAGCATTTTTCCAGAAAATCTTTTAACTTTTATGAGACAGAATTCTGAATAATAAAATGCATCAATAAACTCTTCACGTCCCTCCATGTTTCTTTGTGTTGATTTATTTCAGAAAATCCCAGGAAAAAAATCATGATGTTCATGTTTATAACATAAAAAATGAAACGTCTCTATGAATCATGTTCTACGTCTCCATGATGCTGAAGGTTTTTCTGCTTGTTTTGTTTTAATAAACAGATTCAGAAATAATCTGATTATAATCTGATTCTTCCAGCGGTTTCGTGTTCTGGTCCGACTCAGGCTGACGCTCCAGCCCGTCGGCTTCAGGAGTTTTTAATGAGAGGAAGAGAAAATGGTTCTGATAAAAAGTTCTTCAGAACCAGAGGACCAGCGGCTGAAGACTCTCTGCTGTTTCTGAGCTTCACTCGGTTGTTGGCATGTAAATAAATTCTCTAATTTTATCTGCAGACCGTTCGAGTTCAGAGATGAAGTCATGGAGAATAGTCAAAGTTTACTGGAAGCAGCAGAGGACTCAGAGGAGAACAGGAACCAGGAGGAGGAAATAAAAACTAATATTTGCATCCATCCACAGTGGAAACAGAGGATTCTGGTGGGAGCAGCAGGAAAATCCCCGTCAGCAGCCGAGAGACGCAGAACGGATAAAACAACAGAAGAAGAAACCGAGACGTTGCTTCTGCTTCTGTGGATCCGAAGAGCTGCAGGAATAAACTGAGAGAAAGTTTCCATGAACTGGAGCCGGAAACCCAGAACCAGATCAGAACCAATTCAGAACCTGTGAGTCGACCTGCAGAGCCACAAGAACTTTATTTCATTTCTTTATGATGTTTCATAAAAATGATTCATTTTCATCATTTTTAAGAATAAAAGCCTGAAAAAGATGCACATCTGAAGTTTTACCCATTCTTCTCTGCAAAACGGCTCAAACTCCTTCAGGCTGGACGCAGAGTTTCTATAAACATAGGAGTGGATTTGACTAGGCCATGAATCTGCTGGCTGGATGTTCTGGTGTCTGAACCTCCAGTCCTGATACAGAGGAGAAACATGCAGGATGCAAACTCCTAAACACTAAAACGCAAATGAAAAAGGGAAAATTCTGCAAATGGCAAAACCTGCAGCAAGTCTAAAACACTAAAACCTCACTAGACGAACCAGCAGCCCTCCAGGCCACCAGGGGGAGTCTGGAGCAGGTAATGTGTAAATATTTGCTTCTGCATTTTGTGGTTGCATCATTTTTCATTTTTTTCTGTTTTTTGTGTCTTTGTGTTTCAGATTTTACTTCATTCATGTGTTTGCAGCCGTCAGCCTGGTTTTCGGCCAGGACTGTCTCGGCTTTAGCGCCATCTACCTTCCATCAGCTCCGACTGGCTTCATGATGCTGCCACCGCCGTGTTTCAACATGGATATGCTGAGTTCAGGTTTAGTGATTATAATAAACTCTGTTTCCATCTGAATGTTTCTGATGTGACAGTTTGGTCTGATGAATCTTTCTCTCCTGCAGGTCACTGAGGAAAGCAATGTTAAATCCTAAATCTTCTCAAACCGTGAAACTCTGCAGCTCCTCCAGAGATCCCTGATTAAAGTGGGATAAACACAAACACTGTTCCATTTCCCAGTGGTTGATGACATCATGGATGACATCATGGATGACGTCATGCTGACTGCTGCAGGTCTCTGAAGTTTCTTCATATCTGCATGTAAACCAGTGAACAGCTGGAACAGCAAACACACTGAAACTATGACAAACATGCTGATTAGTGTGGCAGGACGCTGCAGTGATGTAACATCTCCTCTTCATCATTCCAGAGTGTTGCTGTAGGATACGGGTCCATATCCGGCCCGGTTCCAGATCCGCTCCATTCGGTTCCTCCTCCTTCAGCGACTCCAGATGATTATCGAACCAAGAAGGGAAAAATCATGATGTTGATAATTAAACTGATCCCAGACAGACTCCGCCTCTCTGCCAACATGCTTCACCATAAGGACCAATTAAAGACGCTGTGCAGTTATTAATAGGTTATTAATGGGTTATTAATAGGTTATTAATAGGATTCAGTCCAAAGGATAGTCCAACTGAATGCGATAATTTTCTTTTTCTAAAGGTTCAGAAAATGTTTATTTATGAAATAAAGACAACTGACTATTCAAAATAAGTGACAATAAAAACTGTTCAAACAGAGAAAACTCACATTTTTTAGCAGAAACGTTACCTGAAATGAAGAAAAACTAAATTATTGAGTTTGTTGGGAGCAGTGATGGATGTAATCTGGGAGGAAGGATCTGTGTTAACGCTGCTTTGTGCACCGAGGATGCAGCAGTTTATCTCTGCAGCTCTGCAGTTCAGCAACTTCCTGGTGTCTGAACTCACTGAAATGGTTTTCTCAGTGCAGCTCGCTGTGACCTCCATGACCCTTCATGACCCTCTGCGACCTTCCTGTGACCTTCCTGACCTGCTGTTACTCGTATTTTGACTCTCTGCTCTTCAGTCTCTACATGTCTGAACTCATCTGACTGAAATATTCGTCTCACTCAGACGTTTCGCTGAACTTGAAGGCATTTCAAGTTCAACACTCTTGAACTTGAACTGCACCAACACCAAGAGAAACATGGAGGACGGGAACCTCAGAGGTGAACCAGAGGCTCCTCTCTTCTCCTCTCTGCTCCTCTCTGCTCCTCCCTGCTCCTCTCTGCTCCTCCCTGCTCCTCCCTGCTCCTCCCTGCTCCTCTCTGCTCCTCTCTCCTCCTCTCTGCTCCTCCCTGCTCCTCTCTCCTCCTCTCTGCTCCTCCCTGCTCCTCTCTGCTCCTCTCTGCTCCTCCCTGCTCCTCTCTGCTCCATTTAAGAACTATCAGCATCTTGAACTTTTTTCTAAAGTCATTTTAAAACCAGTCAGAAAAACTGAATCGTTTATTCAGATGCTTTCAGCTCCTGGAAACAGAGAAAAGTTTCTTTCCAGAGAATCGTCTCAGACATTGCCAACAAGGAGCAACTGGTCCCCACAATGTAGTATATGTCAGGAAAATCGTCCCCACAAGGTATTACAAACACACACACACACACACACACACACACACTCACTGCAGCACGTAGGCAGGATCGTTTCATTCTGGGTGAAACGTTTTACTCCAGGATGAACTTCTCTCTGCAGAGAAACATCATTTCTGCTGACGTCACGTTTATTTTCACGCTGCAGAAAAATTACAGCTGAGAGACGTTTCCACATCTGCTGTAAATATTACAAATCCATCCTGACATCATGCAGATGATTGATGAGTGAGTCTGTCAGTGATGGGACCAGAAATCAGCCGACTATTAATTTGTGTTTCATAATCACACCAGCAGTGAAGTTCATCTCTAATTATCAGTCATAATTTCCAAGTTATGGCTCAGAAAAACTGACTGTGGCTGAACTCAAACTCAGAAACCTGAATGGGAAAACATCAAGTTTAATATTTAATATTTTGTTGTCCTTTTCAAACTGCTGCAGAATTTAAACTGAAATTTACAAAACAGCCAAGAATATTAACTAAATATGAGTTTATGGGAAGCTGATTAAGGATAAAGTTAGCAAAAACACTGAAATAAAAATGAGCTCTGTGTGGAGAAAACCATTTTCATTGAAGGTACCGGTAACAACCCCACTGGTTTTCTGACTTTCACTGAGTTTGATTTTGTTTCCAGTTTTTTAATGAAAAGAACCAAAACCGACAGACAGGACTCCTTATTTTTGATCTTTTTACAGATCAGGCTGTAGAAACACCAAACCAGTCGGTCTGGATGTTGCTGCTTCTCTTTCTGTGATGCTTCTCAGGATTGGATGTGAAACTGATTTGGTTCTGAGCTTCACTCTTCGTGTCAGTTGGGTAAATCGGCTGCTGCTGTGATGAATCCTTTGTTTGGTTTCATGCTGCTGGTCCAGTCAGCTGATGTTGCACAAGCTTCACATTCCAGACGTGTTCAGACGTCTCTGCTTTCTCTGAGGGTTTATCTCTTCACTGTGTGTTTTGTCAGCCTGCATGGGCCGAACCAGGGATTACCTCCGGTTTGAGTCACCGCTCCAGATCACAGACCCCGAGTCTGACAGGACTGGGAGGACTGAGAGGACTCCCACACAGAAACCGACACACGCAGCCCGACACACGCAGGCCGCCTGGCGGCTCTGGAGCAGAGGAGACGGAGGAGACGGAGGAGACGGAGGAGACGGAGGAGGCGTGTTGGGTTTCGATGGAGCGTTGAATCACCAACTGATCGCTCCGTCATCCGTTCATAGAAGCAGCTCTACTGTCCTTAATGATGAAGTTATTCTACTGTATTTTATATGAGCAAATATGAAGGAGGCATTTTCTGTTTTTTATTTTATTATGTACATGTAGGGAAAACTGGGACTAAATATCATCTAAAACTGTTGATTATATGTTATGCATCATGTTTCATATGAAACAACAAAGTTAGATAAATATGTGGAATATTCTCTGAGTTTTTTCTTCACCCAAATCTTTGAGAATATTTTTTAAATATGAATATTTAATTTATTTTCTCTTGTTTATCAGATGAACTGGTTATAATTTTAAATAAATTTGCTGTAAAGGTAATAATTCCTGCAGAAATGCAGATGAACACAGATGCATAAATGTAGTGAATGGCAGTAATCATTATTTTATTTATGAATCAGAATAAACATCTTTCACACCCATTAATGGAAAAAAACACATTTATTTATTAAAATCAACACTATTCATACATGTGAGTTAATAATAATATTATTAAACACTTTAGTTTTGCAGAAATCTAAACCATGAGCGTTTGGGCTGGTTTATCATCTTCATATGATGAGACCTTCACTGTTTTAATGTTTCTCTGTCGGTTCTTTCTGCTGTAACACTGAAACCATCAACACCTGCAGAGATCATCTGATCATCTGGTCATCTGATCATCTGATCATCTGATCATCGGATCATCTAATCATCTAATCATCTGATCATCTGATCATCTGGTCATCTGGTCAGACTCTGAGTTCTGTGTTTTCTGGTCTTGATGCTCCGTCACGCCACCACACACTGCAGCTGATTTTCCGGCGTTCTGTCCGCCGCCCGCCGCCTCCAGCTGTCCTGACCGGAGAATCTGCTGGTTTCTCCCTGACTCCCATCAGCCTCCTGAGGACAGCATGTCGAACGCTGCAGCTCTGCAACAACAACAGAGGCAGAAAACCAACTCATGAAACAAGAATTAGATGGATGATTCATCCAAAACCTCCTGCAGAGGAAAGTGGAGAGTTACAGTAACTCTGATCTTTATGCTTCAGTTGTTATCCATGAATCTCTGGATGTGTGCAGAACCACCACAGGCTGAACGGACTGTCAGGAGCTTTCATGTTTTCTATGTTGGTTAAAAACTTTGTGATGATAAAAGTTACTGATAATAAATGAAATGAAATGAAGTAAAGTAATAATATCTGAATCTAAAATGTTACCTGGTTCATTAATACTGCAGAATAAAATGTGAAATAGAGTTTTTCTGTCAGTTTGTCAGCCAGCAGTGTGAAGGTGTGTGTGTGTGTGTGTGTGTGTGTGTGTGTGTGTGTGTGTGTGTGTGTGTGTGCGTGTGTGTGTGTGTGTGTGTGTGTGTGCAGTCGGTCACCTGAGCAGGTGTGTGTGTCCTCGCTCCAGATCTGCAGGACGACCAGCAGAGACAGCAGCAGCAGCCAGCGCCTGGCCGGGTCCGGCGCCTCCTGGTGGCGGGGTCTCCGGCTTTGGGTCGCCGGGTACATGACCCTGCGGGGTCGGCGGGGTCGGCCGGAGGTCGGGCAGGAAGCAGAACAGGTGCTGACTGCCTCCACAGGAACCGGGTCGCAGCAGGACCGCATGCTGGGCTCTGATGGTTCTGCTGCAGGTTTTTTAACTGATGTTCTGCTTTTAGCCTCTGCAGATTTAAGCTCCAGATTTTTTCTGTCGCCTGAAGCTGAACACGTTTATCTGTTCCTGAAGTGACCTTCACATCTGACCTGCAGGAAGCTTTGGTTCTGATGGTCCTGTCTGTCAGTCCGTCTGGGTCGGTATCAAACAAACGTCTTCATAAATGTCCCTGTAAACCTTTCTACACCTGAACTGAACTTTTCAAACCGTCTCCTGTCAGTTTAAATAAAGCAGGAAGGAGCAGGCGTCCTGCCTCTGGCCGCTCTGACCCGCCCACCTGTGGAAATGTTATTATTGGGAGCTAAAAGTATTTTTAGTCGCACGCAGACGCCATCCTAGAAATTACCTGGTGTTTACAACTGGAAACCTGCTGCAGGGGGAATCCCTGCAGAACGCCGCAGCGAGGAGAGAGACTGCAGACTGACCAGGACCGGGTCAGCATCAGGGTCAGCATCAGGGTCAGAATCAGGGTCAGCATCAGGGTCAGAATCAGGGTCAGAATCAGGGTCAGCATCAGGGTCAGCATCAGGGTCAGAATCAGGGTCAGCATCAGGGTCAGAATCAGGGTCAGAATCACAGGAAGCATCAGGGTCAGAATCAGGGTCAGAATCAGGGTCAGAATCAGGGTCAGCATCAGGGTCAGCATCAGGGTCAGAATCAGGGTCAGAATCAGGGTCAGCATCACAGGAAACATCAGGGTCAGCATCAGGGTCAGCATCAGGGTCAGAATCACAGGAAACATCAGGGTCAGAATCAGGGTCAGCATCAGGGTCAGCATCAGGGTCAGCATCAGGGTCAGAATCATAGGAAACATCAGGGTCAGAATCAGGGTCAGCATCAGGGTCAGCATCAGGGTCAGCATCAGGGTCAGAATCATAGGAAACATCAGGGTCAGA
>NW_015112784.1:142518-146727 GCF_001443285.1 Poecilia latipinna | reverse complement strand
GGGTCAGCATCAGGGTCAGCATCAGGGTCAGAATCAGGGTCAGCATCAGGGTCAGAATCAGGGTCAGCATCAGGGTCAGCATCAGGGTCAGCATCAGGGTCAGAATCACAGGAAACATCAGATCTGATCTGGACTAAAGTTTTATGAACCAAGAAAAGGAGGAAAACACACAGATTTGACAGGATGATTATTTCTCTGCAGCCTGAAGAATGAATGTTTTCATGCATATCATGAACATAATAAATAAAAAATAATAACCTTAAATCTGGTATTAAACATACTTTTCATGAGGCCCAAATTTCTGTTCTTAAAAAGTTTTTTTCTGTTGATCTGATGTAAAATTTTGATTTTAAATTGTTTTATTTGCTGTAAGAAGAAAATCATCAAAATCCAAATAAAGGTTTTCAAACATCCATCTGTGTGTAATTAATCTATAAAATATGTTTCACTTTATGATTCAGTTCCTGAAATAAATGAACTTTTCAATAATATTCTGATTTATTGTAATCATTTTCTGATCAGGCAGACAGAGGACACAGGAGGACGCTTTGAGACGTTTTCCCAGAATTCCAGGTTGTTTCAGATTTACAGTTTTCATAACAACCCAGATGCTGAATCCAGACTGATTCCTCTGATCCTCAGTGAACCCAAAGCATCAGAAACAGGACTGAACACTCAGTGCTTCATGTCTTCACTGTAGAGATGAAATCAGACAAACATTTTCCCTCCTTTCTCTCGTGACGACTCGGCGTGTTTTCATTCTGTCTCCTCAGGCTTCCACCACAAAGGATCATGGAAAACCTCTGGAATGCTTTTCTACTTCTGCACGCAACACGAAATGACACCAGGCAGCGTTCTGCAAGCGCATCGCCGCCAAGCAGGGGAGCCGTCTTGCTTTCTGTGGTTCAATACTGATACTAGCACAATGTTTACTGCTCATGAATTTAACATCCAACTGTCCACATCCAGGTTGTTTAAATTGTTTCTTTTAGTTTTAGATACTGAAATGTCTCCCCATCAGCAACAGTCAAAAGCAACGTGCAAAATACACATAAAGTAATCCAGACTTCTAAAAATGCTATGTAGATGCATTTTATTCAAGCTGCAGTACATAACTTTAATAAAAAATATGTTTTCTCCATATTTGTTAAAGTTGTCAAGATGTCATAGCAGTTTGTTATGAGACAGATAATCTGTGAAAACAATCAATATCCTCCATCTCCTTCCTGAATTACTATTACTGGTTAAAGTAATGCACCGTTCTGACCAGAACAAGCAATCAGAACCAGTAGGAGGGTCTTAGTGCTGTCAATCATCCTCATTCACTCACTGCTAAATGTGCTAATGGTGGAGAAACAACTTATCATTACAAGAAACCGTTTATCTGCCGTCATTGGTAGCTATGCTAACTAAACTGAGCATTCACAGTTTGAATCTGCACAGCTCTGTGCTATGCTAGCTGCAGGATGGCACAAATCGAGGGGGAGGAAGGAGGAGCAGCACCACATGAGATTGTGATTGACAGCACTAAAACTCTCCAGCCTCTGACTGGTTGTTTCTAGCACTGGGAGAAGGCAGAGGAAATAGATTTTTCACAGATTACGTCTCATACCATACTGTCACAACATAATGACAGTTTTAACAAATATGTGAAAAAAATATTTATATAAAAGTTACTGCAGCTTTAATTTCACTCAGGAGAGGACGGGTCAGGAGGGACGTGGGTTAGAGCTGCTGCTCACTCACTCATCTGTTAAGTGGTAAAAGGTACAGGGACAAGTTAAATATATGAATATGTTGGTATTTTTTTCCTTAATTCATTAAATGCTAGTGAAATGGAGGCAAACAGTAGTCTGTAGCTAAGCTAATTATGCTAAATGGTTGATAATCTCACAGTCTACCCACCTCTCATGGAGAAAAACTGGGTTATAAATTAAAACTCTTGCCTTTTTCTCTCTCCCTCTCTATTTTATTGAAAACCTGATTTTATAACTTTTCTTAGCAGTATAGTAGCTGCCACAGTCGTTCTTGTTTCCCACTGTCTGCTGCTAACAGCATCACTCTGAAGCTCCAAGCAGGAACGAACCATTTAACCCAGGTAGGGGGGTTCAGGGCAAATATGGATGTGGTTTTTGATCTGGGAATGGGAACATTAAATTTATACTGCTAAAAACAATCTTTGAAAATACAATATGATTAATTTTGTAATTGACAGGGCACTGATTTTTTTTTTTCAATTTCTATAAACAAAAATTAAATCATTAAATTGTGGAGGGCCCCAAGTTGGTCAGGGCCCCTAGAATTGTCATCACTTTCCCCTCTTTACCGCGCCCCTGGCACAGTAAAGGAGGAGGAGGAGGAGGAGGAAGGCACACCCAGAGAGCTGCAGGAGACAGGCAGCAGGAGGAAACCTGGACGTCCAGCCAACCAACGACCTTCAGCTTGAACCTGTTTGACCTTTAACATCAAAATGTCAAAATACTGAAAGCTCCAGCAGAAAAACTTCTTTACTGTTGAAACATGTTGAGGAAAGTTCAACAATCAGCTCTCTGCAGGGTCAAAGCTCAAAGAGAGTCAAGAATAATTTTTTTGACTATTTTCATTTTGCAGAGATAAATGATGTGAATGAATATTAAAATAGTTTCTGTTTTTGGATTTTACACTTGATCATATTTTATACATTTTTAATATTTTGTTATTGTGGCCGTTTGTTTTATTCACCTTGATGAAGCTGCTGCATTTCTTCACCAGGTTCCTGATCTGACAGGTTTTAATCTGAATGGGTATTAAAATAAAGGTTTAAATAAAGATTTATTTAAAATATAATAAGGAATAGAGATGAAGAGAGAATCACCTGGAGGAAGAGGAGCAGAACAGAACCATCATCATCTGGTTGAAATGATCCAGTAATTCATTAAAAAAATAATTAATTAACAGCAGATTCTGTCAAGTTCGTGTTTTATGACACTTTTTATTGGTCTGGTGTAATAATCCAGTTTTCAGAGAAGAGCAAAGTTTTGGATTTTCATCCACTGAAACCATAAATAATCTAAAGTAATAAAATAAGTTCATTAAATCCCCATCAGAGTAATAAATTGATATAATAAATTAATTCCAGTGAATGCATCATGACAGATTCCGTCGCTCAGTGAATGCATCATGACAGATTCCGTCGGTCAGTGAATGCATCATGACAGATTCCGTCGCTCAGTGAATGCATCATGGCAGATTCCGTCGCTCAGTGAATGCATCATGGCAGATTCCGTCGGTCAGTGAATGCATCATGCAGTTCAGTCTGTTTTACTGTTTTCTTTATTCTGATTACAGAAACTTGAGCTGAGCCTTTTCTTCCTCCATTGTTCAGTGAATCTGCTGCTGATGCGTTGAAGCGTCATCTGGTTCTGTGTTTCCAGCTGAAGGTCACCTTTTGTTCTCAGAACCTCTGCGGTTCTGTTTCACTCCGGCTGCAGCTTCACGTCCAGCTTTGTGTCTCCAGAATCTCCTTTTGTCTGCAGATCGAGGCGTGAAGAAAGAAACAGATTAATTTACGCTCAGCCTGACGCCAGAACCAAACCCTCTGCTATTAATAACTCAGTCAGAACAGAACTTTTACATCGGTGTCATTTTCTGAATACTTTAGTCTGAAGTCACTGAAGGAAGAACGTCATCCAGGATGAAACGTTTACCATCATGTAACGTGTTGCTGATGAAAGTGACAATAAGAACAAATCATTTCTCCTTTTTAGGAAACTGTTTGACTGCATGACGTTATAATCATAACAATTAAAACATAAATACTTTAAGGACAGCAGGAGGTTCAGGCTTGTATTTAATGAAATTGTCAAATATTACATTTCTGCATTTTGGGCATTTAGAAATAATGTTTAACATGTTAAAAATGATGCTGTCTAAATTATCTATTAAGTGTAGAAATTATAGATATGAATATAGAAAATACTGAAACTATTAAAACCAACATGAAAAATAACTTCATATTTCTATCTTCTCCTTTAAACATGTAAATATGTTACTAATATTCTTCTTTTGAATTTACTTTGTTTGTAAATAACTTTGTTGATTCTTTTATTACATTATGTTCTGTAAAGTCAAACTGAAACGTCGAGTTCCCTCCTCAGGGTCCGATTGTTCAGAACCAGAAACTTAACGCTGACGAGACGTTCAGCTGATTCTGGATGGAGTTTGCATGTT
>NW_015112784.1:130629-138135 GCF_001443285.1 Poecilia latipinna | reverse complement strand
TGTGTGTGTGTGTGTGTGTGTGTGTGTGTGTGTGTGTGTGTGTGGAGGACAAACAGAGATGAACTCCTGCTCTCCACCTTCAGCCTGCAGCCTGAACACAGGAGAAACCTCAGATATGAAAATGACTGACTGTCCCTGAAGGCATCGTGGGCTGAACTCTGGTTCTGCTGTCGGCCCGGTTCAGAAAAGGTTTTCCTTCTGGTGATGTGCTTGGATTGTGGCTTCTGCTCTAATTTGATGCATTTTTCCATAAATGATTCCAGATATTTAGCAAAACGTTACCTCATAATAACCTCAGTTTATCTTAATGATGCGTTTGAGTTGTTGAGGATTTAAGGATCTGAACATCTGAAGACATGAAACATCCTGAGGGAAAAGCACAGCAGATTCACTGAACCTTTGACCTCTGCAGACAGAGAAGAAGAAACTAAAACTGTTAAAATTACAAACACAATAAATTAATAATAAAATATTCATCAGATGTTTGAGTTTTTGGGCTCAAAATTGTCTCTGAGTTTCTGAGGAATAAATCTTTATGATCCAATAAAACCCAGGAGTTAACAGGAAACAGAGGCAGCAGTGAGCCGAGGTTCTGGTCAGAGTGACGGAGGGACGAGTCACAAAGTCACAAAGTGACATCATCCGACCCTCACACCGTCAGAGGGTCTGACCGACTCTGACGGGGAAAGTGCTGCTCAGCACTGATGCAACATGATGAGGTGGCCGCTCTCTGCAGAGTGTGTGTGTGTGTGTGTGTGATCACAAAGGAGTGGGGAATGTCCAGCAAAGACAATTTTCCTCATACCCCCCACAGACACACACACACACACACACACACACACACACACAGTGAATCATCTGGTCGTAATAAAACTGATCATCTGTGTTTTTCCGTCTCCTGCTGGTTTGATTTTATTTTCCAGCATCAGATCTCAGATGATCAGAGGTTGAAGGTCAAACAGTTTCAAATATTTAATTACATTTTTTATTTTTAAAGGATAATAAAAATTTTCCTCACCACTAATTTTGTTTTTTATTCATGAATTCACAAGATTCCCATCACAGTTTGTTCAACACAGCAGAAATCCAAACTCATTCAGTTCATTTTTACATCAGATGCTAAAAGTGAAACTCTGTCTATGCAGCAACACGACCTGCAGGTCGATTTTGATATTTATTCAAATGTTTTTCATTTTACAACATTTTTACTCGTGTAAATAAAAGAAGGAATAAAAAGTAACAGCAGCATGTTTATCTAATTAACTTCAATGATTCTGACTCACCTTTACTTTCCATTAAGATTCATTTCTGGCTCCGCCCATCTCTGGTTGTTTCCTTTAACAACTCTAACATGTTTTAACCAAAATGCACCAGAAACAATTTCACAGTTTGAGGGCGGAGCCAGAATGTAGACTGGAACATGAACCAGCTGATTAAAAATATAAAGAATAAATGAAAACAAACAGAACCTGGAGGACGGAGCCATGACAACCAGGAGCTGAAATACTGAGGCTGGGGGAAAATGAACTGATGAACTAATCAGAGGAGATGCAGAACAGCTGAGGCAGAAATCAGAAACATGGACTAAAAATGAAAAACATCAAGAATCCAACAGGAAAATAATAAAAACCGATCAAAACTGAAACACAAAGAAAATAAAAAACTGAAAACAAAGAAAAGAAAAAACTGAAACACAAAGAAATGAAATGAAATGAAACTATGGCAACACCAGCTTAACATAATGAACACAGAGCAATGAACTGAGTAGGGAAAGACATGTCGAGCATTAATAAACATGAACATGATCAAAAACACCCAGGGATTGTAAATAAACCACATATATCACCATTTATTTTCTTTTTTAGTCTATAAAATATAAAAAATGTGTAAATATTTTCATATTTTGTCTGATTACCAACTAATTTCTGACTTCAGTATTTTTGTTTGGCTGCTTTTTAATTCTGCTTGAGGATAAATATATTAAAGTAATGCTTCTCTTGCTTCAGGATAATGAATGAATGAATGAATGAATGAATGAATGAATGAATGAATGAATGAATGAATGAATGAATGAATGAATGTCTTTAATGTTGCACAGATTCAATGAAGCTGAACCAACAGGATGTTAACAGAAAGTTGGCAGAAACTGAAACTTTATTCTCTTAAATTCCAATAATCTTCATTCTGTTTCTTTTCTTTCCTCAATCTGAGAACATCTGGATTAAAGCCTTCAGCTTCGGTTCCCCGTTACAAACCGTACCTGGAGCTTTTCCTGAAGCACTCATCCTCCGTCTGGATGAGCGGATGATGAGCTAAATGAGAAGCTTTGGCGCCGACATAATGAGGGTTAATCAAAGTAAAGGGAGGATCCGTGCCGTCCTGCTATAGAACCAGATTTAGAAATGTTCTGCACCGTTTAACCTCCAATTATTCTTATTTTGGAACGGGACCTGGGATGACTGAGCTGCTGTTTGGCTCTCTGGTTGTCGTTACCGTGGTAACTGCAGTACAGATACAGCCTGAGGCAGGTGAAGCAGAGAGCTCAGGTATTCATCACCTGCCAAACACAGAACTAAAGACCTCAGCGCTTTGGAAAGAGAAGGAGAAACACTGGAGATGAAACCATGGAGGAACTGATGAGAACAAACTGACAGATTAACACAGAATAAACACAACACACTGAAACAACACCAAACCTACAGCAAAGCATGGTGGTGGCAGCATCAAGATGGGGGTTACTTTACTCGGCTTTTTGAAACTAGAAGCTGGAATTTTAAAAAATGTTTCCATCTTCAGCATCTCTATTAGCTCCATCATTTATCTAAATCAGCAAAATGAAACAAATGAGAAGTAAATATTTAGAAAGTGGAACCAGAACTAAATGTGACTGAAGGTCAGTGAAGGTCACCTGAAGATGGAGGATGGAAGATCTCCTCAGGGTTTACCACCAGTAGAAGGTGTTTATTTATTATTACTGAACCTTTGGATTAATTTTAATATCACTAAATCCAGACCAGGCCTGTTTCCTGCTCAGCCCTGTTTGCCTCACACAGTAAATATTTTATTTATCTGAATATTTGGATCAGTCAGATGTTTTCTGTCTGGTGGAAAACCCACCTGCTGCGTTTCTGACTTCCTGCTGCGATCCCACACAGAGGAATCCTGGGAAATATGCAAATTAGCAGAACTTCTCTCCTGTTTCAACAAAAACCTTCTGTCCAACATGCAAACAGGGCAGAAAGTTTCTGTTTTTATTTATCTCATTCAGGCATAAAATGACTCCTGAACCAAAGGAAAAACTCAGTCATGCCATCAGAAACTTTGTTTTTCCAGCAGATGTTCCCTGAGATGCAGCTTCTGCACATGTTTTTAGTAAAATCCCCTGAAAAAAATCCCAAAACAAAGTTTGACAAACAGAAAATAGGATTTTATCTCCAACCAGGTGATTCCTGAAGAGCTGAGTGGAAAATTTTCATGACTTTGTTCAGGAAACTTTCAGAAAGACTGAAGAGCAACGAATCAGGAAGATTTTAAATAGAAACATCTCGCTGCCGATTAAAACTGGCTGGTTTCAACAAAACGGCCTAGTCCATACAAACAGCTCTGATTCTCTGAAACTTGTTGTTTCATCTTTATTGAGTTTTATGTGACAAAATGATTCAGAATCGTGTAGAGGTGATTCATCGTTTCCTCAAACTTACTAATTTTTAAAAAAAAAATCCCTTTTACTCTGATGAAGCTAAATAAAATCCAGACTAACTTAACATTATTAACATGCTCTGACCATGTTAATAATGGAAATGATTGCTGATGCATGATGAGGAAGAAGGAAGTGATTCTGCATTAGTTTATCATAAACAAATCCAGACGGAACCTTTAGAGTCACAGGACAAACGGATCAGATCACAGCAGCAGCTGCAGCTGCTCCTGCTGCAGCTGCTCCTGCTTCAGTTTGAGCTGAATTCTCTGGTTTAAAACCTCATAGATGTTTGGAAATGAATTTAAACAAATTTCCTAAGGTTGCAACTTGGACTGATCACTGATGAAGTAAGGGGAAAAAAACAACATAAAAAACTGAGTGTTATTATTTTCTGGAATGTTTGCTTTAAAATCTGATTCTAGATTAATTTTTTTATCAAAGGAAGTTATTTAGTTTGTTTTGTGGGATCAGCAGCTTCCATGAACTTCTTTTCTCTCCATGATTTATTTCTGCGCATCTGCAGTCTGACGCTGCAGAACTTCACTTTCTGCACAGAAACATTTTATTTCTAGCAGGGAAACAGCGACACCTTCTGTTCGCACTCAAACACACAGCGGAGTTTTATTTTTGAGGCTGATTTATCATTAACTGCTGTAGCACCACCTGGTGGAACCTCAGAGTTATTACACATCAGTGTCCTACCCATCTGGCTCCAGCTTCAGTTTCTGAAGTTATTTTCATCATTTCTGTGTGGAATATAATAAAACCTTTAACTGAGACAAAGGTTTCTTTAAATTTTTCTTATTTCTCTACCATAAAATATTCTGTCTGTCATCCAAAAACACATCAATGTTTAGACAAAGTGAAACATGATGAAAAGTCTGAAAACTGTTGCTCATGTTTTACTGAAATTCCCAGGAGTTTCTGGTTGCCTAGCAACCTCCTGTTCATAGCTGCTTGTTGTTTTTCTGTGAATTCCTCTGATATCAACAGTAAAAATGCAGGGAAAAGACAAGAAGCCGAGCGGCTCGTCTCCTCCAAAGGACAAGAAGAAGTCCTCCGAGGAGCCGCCGGACGCCGAGGACCCGGAGCGAGAGAAGAGTTTGTTTCTGACTCAGATTAGTTTTCTGGACGAACAGCTGGAGAGGTGAGAGGATCACCGAAGACACTTAATCACTCAGATTTACATCCAGATTCAGTCTAACTGCTGCTAAACTGCTGATTTCTGTAAAAACACTTTAACACACAATGGAAACTGAGTTTTAATGGACAAACATTCAGATCTGATCAGCTGCTTCAGATTCAGGCTGATCAAAATGATCTGAGTTTAACATGAGAAAAGTTTCTTTGCGTTTTAAAGTTTTATTATTAAGGAAACCTTTACAACCAAAGTGAGGTCTGAGGGCCACATTTGAGTTGTTTTCATATTAATCAGAGACACTGCAGTCAGAACCATCTCTGTGAAAAGTGAATGTTTAATGTCTGCAGGTTCCAGCTTCAGAGCGATGAACTGAAGGAGCAGAAGAAAGACATCGTCCTGAAGTCCGGCGCTCTGCAGAAGGACACCACCGACATCCTGGAGTACCTGCAGCACTACCTGTCAGTGCTGGAGAAGGACGAGGAGGAGCTGAAGGCCAAGGTGGAGCGACAGCTGCAGGGCGACCAACAGAAAACCGAGTCCTTGGAGCAGCTGCTGAGTACAGAGAGACAGGAGCTGCAGGACAAGTTGGACCAAATGGGCTCAGACAGAAACAACCAGGGTGAGGCTGCAGGACGGTCAGGCTGCAGAGGTTTTCCTTCCCAGATTATATCAAATGTGTTGAAACAGTGGTCAGATTTAATATTTATACTGCAATTAATCAATCAATCACATTGATCAAAAACCATATATTGAAAGAATAAGCAACGTTTTCAATTCAAAAACTTTCTCCCATTTAATTATTGAATAAATAGACATGGAACCTCAACAACAATTTATAGTTTTAATCTGTTATTGAGGTCAGATCGGTGCAAAGTGGCCAATCTGTTCTGCTCATGTGTTTCATGAACTGCTGATCGTTTTGGAGCCTCTTCAGAAATATGAACGGAGGACGATGACATCACTGAGGATCATCTTTAAAATATTCTGTTAAAACCCAGAACTGAATTTAGATAAAGTTTATAGGTGATCATCAAATACTGCAAAAAAACAAACAAACAAAAAACATTAATAAGGTTTAACACTGTTTTAATCAAACCTGTAGGGGGCAGTGTAGTGCAAAGCTAAAACCAATGTCAGCCAATCAGATTGACTTCCTGTTAGGACTTAAACATGGAGTCAGCAGGTCCATTTGTAGGTTGAACTACTTTTAAACACCATATTAGAATAAAAAGTTATTAAAACAGAAGATAATATCGATTATCAAAACAAGTATTTGGACAGATTAACATTTTGTTTGTCGTAGACAAAATCTCAGTTTTTCTATAAACACAAATATGGAGTTTTCATAAATAATCATGTTTGTTGATATTAAACTGAGTTGTTGTGAGGATGAAAACACATAAAACATATTTCATGTTTTTGTCCTGATCCGACTCCCATCAGCTGCCAGGATAGAGGAGCAGCGGCTGCAGCTGATCGAACAGGAGCGGAAGATCGACATGAAGAAAACTCTGGACAAGGAGCTGGTCTTCCTGGAGCAGCAACACGCCGCCGAGATCAACAAGATGTACATGGAGAAGCGGGAGTGAGTGAGCGGCCGCCTCAGGGTTTCCTCCGCGCCGCTGCAGGTTCTCAGCGTCTCTGTTCTCAGGATCATCGATGAGATGAAGCAGAACGTGATGAACAGCATCAGGCAGAGGGTCAAAGCCATGATCCAGGAGGAGACCGAGCAGCACCAGAAGCTGCGCGCCAATGTCGAGTCTCTGTCGCTCCAGAGTTTGGTGCTGCTGTGGAGGAGAAAGTCTGAGCACAGCAGGATGGAGCGTCTCTGTCAGACGTCCATAAAGATCCGAGTCATGATCCACAAGATGACCCGCAAAATCAACATCCTCAGGAAGGTAGGAGGATTTTAATCTGCCAGATTAATGTCACCAATCTGTTTTATTAACTAATGTAACAGGTTGAATCCCTATTGGCTCAGGCTAACTGAGCTCTCTCTCTGATTGGCTGATATATATTAACAAAACTTTATCTGTGCAAAAAAGACAAACAAAACAACAACAAAAAAAAACAAAAAAACACTTTCACATAAAAAGCTAATTAACCAGCATTTACAAAGTTGACACAAACTCACTAAGTTCACTGCCCCCTGGTGTACTGGAGGGGCATGACCAGCGTTGGCAGCTCAACATCAGATTATTGATATATTTTAAAATAATCTGAGCTGCAAACTAAAACAAATATGAGTGTAAAACTTTCTCAGATGACTGATTTTGTTCCAGAATAAAACAAAAAAACTTTTGCTGTTAGATTTAAATCTAGTTTAGTTTCTTTTATCTTTGTTTTTCCTGAAACCTCCATCAGGAATCAGTGAAGCTGAGGAGGAGATGCAAACTGCTGACGGGTCACATCAACGAGCTGCAGAGCTCCAGGGAGAGCCTGCTGGGCTACAAGGAGGCCTACAGGTCAGAGGTCACGTCTCACCGAGCGCCTTTACCTTACAGTCACTAAACCTGGTGACATCTGGACCAGAACCTTTATCATGGAACCATCACCATGGAACCATCACCATGGTTCCATGGTGATGGTTTACATAAACCTTTTTCACACATTTACAAAGGCTCCCTCTCTCTCTCTCCCCCCATCCCCCCCTCCTTCTCTCTCT